>NW_015389796.1:77926-82904 GCF_001527695.2 Protobothrops mucrosquamatus | reverse complement strand
CTCAAGAAAGTCATTTTATTCAGAAAGAGCAACTCATTCTTAAATCTGTTTAGGATGGCTACCTTCAATATTCTGAAAATGCTAGCTTGCAGCAAAAGACACTGAGTAGTTTTTGGACTGAAGTTGCCTGTAAGTTCTGGAAACTAAATAAATGCAGAGAGCAAATGGATGCATAAGTTTTGATCTTCTCCAGTGCTGTTGCTTCTGGGCTTTAAAGTTTCCTTCTAGATGTATTTGTGTATGTTCTGGAGTCTTGGTGGGCACACATACATTCAGAAAAGCTAGAGGAATCCTAAGATGGTATCTTCAACTTAAAATTGGTCACTTAGTCACCAGTTTTAGCCACTTAGTGCTAATAATAATAATTGGATTCACTTTCAGTTTCTTGGCAGACTAACAATGAACAAAGTATTCTCTTTTCTTCAGGATCATAACAAAATACATCATTTGGTTGCAATTGCAATGGCCCATGAGATGGGTCATAATCTGGGCATGGATCATGACAAAGATACCTGTACTTGCCGGGCTAAGGCATGTGTTATGGCTGGGACACTAAGGTAAGGATTGAGGGAAACTTTTAATGCCTTTCCAATGAAGTTATTTTTAAATGGTTGCAATTAATTGTTGAATAAAATATGCTGAGAACGTACAAAAATGAAATGGCCAGGGAGTTACAAAAAAGGAGGGTTTTGGTCATTTGTGTGTCACTTTACCATGTGTAGTTAGAATGTGTGGTATTTAAAAAGGTAGAACTGTTCTCAACAATTGAATAGCCATCCTTCAGTAGCTTCCTCCAAAACACCAGAGTTTAAAGAAACAGCGTAGGAAGGATAGCCAAAGAAACCAAATATTAATATCTGTGATGGATAAAAGAGGAAACCAAGTTAGACATTAAAGACTTTCCTAAAGTGGGAAGCAGAATGGGGAAAAATATTCTGAACGAGGCAACCGGTCCTCGCAATTACAGCCATTGCAGCCTCCCTTCAGTCACAGAATCGTGTATTGATGACGCTTGCAGCATCCTTCATTCCTGGGGTCCTCATTTGGGACTTTCCCAGCTGTCTTCCCACATGCAAAGCCAATGGAGCAAGCTGGGTCCCTTAATGACTGTGTGGTTCACTTAACAAAGCGGCAAAGCTGGTTGTAAAACTGAGCACGACTCACTTAACAACTGGCTTGCTGGGCAATGGAAATTCTGGTCCCAGTTGTGACAGGAAGTCAAGGACTACCAATATTTTCTTCTGGGTGCAAGTTTAGCCCTTACTTCATCAAGAAGGTAAAAGAAAAGGGAAAAGGAAGCAAAATCTTCTCAGCAATTGTCTGTTGCAAAACTCCCCATAACTTTTGTGTAAGCATTTTGTGTAGGCTCAGTGAGCATCCCAGCTGTTGATCAATTTCTGGTTTCTTCGGCTAAAGCCCGAGGACTTCATTGCCTCCCATTTCATGCAATGGCAAGGAGGCCAGGAAGTATGGAGAATGCCATGTAGCCTTTCCTGTCCTTCCTGAAGGATTTCTGGGCATCATGATTACTTTTTAATATTTCTACACACTTTATGGTATTTTAGAATAAAATAGAATAGAGCTGGAAGGGAGGTCTTCTAGTCCAGCTCTCGCTCAAGCAGGAGAACCTATATCATCTCAGACAAGTGACTGTCCAGTCTCTTCTTAAAAACCTGCAGTGATGGAGCGCCCACTATTTTTGAAGGCAAGCCATTCCACTGGTTAATGGTCCTCACTGTCAGGAAGTTTCTCCTTAATTCCAGGTTGCTTCTCTCTTTGATCAGTTTCCAACCATTGTTTCTTGTCCTGCCTTGGAGAATAATTTGACCCCTTCTTCTCTGTGGCAGCCTCTCAAATACTGGAATACTGCTATCATGTCTCCCCTATTTCTTATTTTCTTTAGACTAGCCAAACCCAAGTCCTGCAGCCGTTCTTCATATGTTTTAGTCTCCAGGTCTTGGATCATCTTAGTTGCTCTTCTCTGAACTTTTTCCAAGGTTTCAACATCTTTTTTGTAGCATGGTGACCAAAATTGGTTCATAAGTTTAATGCTGTATGGAACAAAACTGTGACTGAATCTGGATGTTTTGCTTCAGATACCACAAAGCCCCCTCCTCCCAGCAGGTAACAAGGAAAACAGGTTTGAAGAGGATGTGTAATGTCCCAGACAATACTTGGTGTTGGAAGAAACCTCAAAAGAGCTTCTGTGTGTTGACCAAGTCACCCAGTTTTGTACAGAAGACTTTGCTTAGAAAACAATTTTGCTCAATTAACCCCACCAAAGGTGTCTGGTGTAAATTTGACATTGAAAGAAGACCACCTTGTCTATTTAATGGCCATCAGCAGATTCTCTTTGCGTTCTTGTTTCGACCCCCTGCAATGATTATATTCCTAATGATTTGAATTAACATTAGGAAGGTGCTTTGCTGGGCTTAGGATGCCATGTTTGCATCTATTTAAGTATTCAGCTTCAGAGCTCAGTGACATGTTGCTGATATTATCACTTTTCAACAAAACAAATGGACAACAAATACTTTAAGAAAATAGAGAGTTAGCATACTTAGCTCTCTCTTCATTGTTATAAAAAGTACAATCCCTCCAAAAGAAGAAAAGAAAAACTGGATCAAAATTCCACTGTTTTCCCTTTAATTATATTATTACCCTTCCACAGAGAGGCTGACTAAAAATGAAAATAAAAGGTAGCTCGCTCAAAAACAAGAGGCAGCTCAATCAACTAATATCACATGGAGTTCTCATAGCAAATACATTTTGTTAAAAAAAGGAAAGAAAGTTAGTGGAATTAAAAATGAGGGAGCATAATCTGGGAGTAAGATCAAGGGGTACAAAGTGTTCTCTTACCTATTTTGTTAGCTTTAGAGAAAAAAATCACTGTATTTCTTCATTAGNCTCAAGAAAGTCATTTTATTCAGAAAGAGCAACTCATTCTTAAATCTGTTTAGGATGGCTACCTTCAATATTCTGAAAATGCTAGCTTGCAGCAAAAGACACTGAGTAGTTTTTGGACTGAAGTTGCCTGTAAGTTCTGGAAACTAAATAAATGCAGAGAGCAAATGGATGCATAAGTTTTGATCTTCTCCAGTGCTGTCGCTTCTGGGCTTTAAAGTTTCCTTCTAGATGTATTTGTGTATGTTCTGGAGTCTTGGTGGGCACACATACATTCAGAAAAGCTAGAGGAATCCTAAGATGGTATCTTCAACTTAAAATTGGTCACTTAGTCACCAGTTTTAGCCACTTAGTGCTAATAATAATAATTGGATTCACTTTCAGTTTCTTGGCAGACTAACAATGAACAAAGTATTCTCTTTTCTTCAGGATCATAACAAAGTACATCATTTGGTTGCAATTGCAATGGCCCATGAGATGGGTCATAATCTGGGCATGGATCATGACAAAGATACCTGTACTTGCCGGGCTAAGGCATGTGTTATGGCTGGGACACTAAGGTAAGGATTGAGGGAAACTTTTAATGCCTTTCCAATCAAGTTATTTTTAAATGGTTGCAATTAATTGTTAAATAAAATGCTGAGAAATTACAAAAATGAAATGGCCGGGGAGTTAGAAAAAAAAGAGGGTTTTGGTCATTTGTGTGTCTCTTTACCATGTGTGGTTAAAATGTGTCATATTTAAAAAGGTAGAACTGTTCTCAACAATTGAATAGCCATCCTTCAGTAGCTTCCTCCAAAACACCAGAGTTTAAAGAAACAGTGTAGGAAGCATAGCCAAAGAAACCAAATATTAATATCTGTGATGGATAAAAGAGGAAACCAAATTAAACATTAAAGATTTTCCTAAAGTGGGAAGCAGAATGGGGAAAAAAAATATTCTGAACGAGGCAACCGGTCCTCGCAGTCACAGCCATCACAGCCTCCCTTCAGTCACAGAATCGTGTATTTATGACACTTGCAGCATCCTTCATTCATGGCATCCTCATTTGGGACTTTCCCAGCTGTCTTCCCATATGCAAAGCCAATGGAGCAAGCTGGGTCCCTTAATGACTGTGTGGTTCACTTAACAAAGTGACAAAACTGGTTGTAAAACTCAGCACGACTCACTTAACAACTGGCTTGCTGGACAATGGAAATTCTGGTTTCAGTTGTGACAGCAAGTCAAGGACTACCAATATTTTCTTCCAGGTGCAAGTTTAGGCCTTACTTCATCAAGAAGGTAAAAGAAAAGGGAAAAGGAAACAAAATCTTCTCAGCAATTGTCTGTTGCAAAACTCCCCATAACTTTTGTGTAAGCATTTTGTGTAGGCTCAGTGAGCATCCCAGCTGTTGATCAATTTCTGGTTTCTTCGGCTAAAGCCCTAGGACTTCTTTGCCTCCCATTTCATGCAATGGCAAGGAGGCCAGGAAGTATGGAGAATGCCAAGTAGTCTTTCCTGTCCTTCCTGAAGGATTTCTGGGCATCGTGATTACTTTTTAATATTTCTAGACACTTTATGGTATTTTAGAATAAAATAGAATAGAGCTGGAAGGGAGGTCTTCTAGTCCAGCTCTCGCTCAAGCAGGAGAACCTATATCATCTCAGACAAGTGGCTGTCCAGTCTCTTCTTAAAAACCTGCAGTGATGGAGCACCCACTATTTTTGAAGGCAAGCCATTCCACTGGTTAATGGTCCTCACTGTCAGGAAGTTTCTCCTTAATTCCAGGTTGCTTCTCTCTTTGATCAGCTTCCAACCATTGTTTCTTGTCCTGCCTTGGAGAATAATTTGACCCCCTCTTCTCTGTGGCAGCCTCTCAAATACTGGAATACTGCTATTTATTTATTTATTTTACAAAATTTATATGCCGCCCTTCTCCCCATGGGACTCAGGGCGGCTCACAGCATATTAAAACAATATACAAAATTACCCCTTCTAAAAACCAATTAAAATCCAAATATTAGTGGCTGTGACTATTTAAAATCATTAAAAATTATCCCTATTTAAAATTCACCCTAGGTCAGGCCCGCTTGT
>NW_015389796.1:72172-75274 GCF_001527695.2 Protobothrops mucrosquamatus | reverse complement strand
CTCAAAAACAAGAGGCAGCTCAATCAACTAATATCACATGGAGTTCTCATAGCAAATACATTTTGTTAAAAAAAGGAAAGAAAGTTAGTGGAATTAAAAATGAGGGAGCATAATCTGGGAGTAAGATCAAGGGGTACAAAGTGTTCTCTTACCTATTTTGTTAGCTTTAGAGAAAAAAATCACTGTATTTCTTCATTAGCAATTCATTTGCCATTTTATATGTTTTTGCAATGAATTCTGTTCCTAGTCCAAATATGAATGATGTCATGGTCTTATTTTGGTTCATCTCTACAGCTGTGAAGCTTCCCTTCTGTTCAGCGATTGTAGTCGGCAAGAACATCGGGCGTTTCTTATTAAAAACATGCCTCAATGCATTCTCAAGAAACCCTTGAAAACAGATGTTGTTTCACCTCCAATTTGTGGAAATTACTTTGTGGAGGTGGGAGAAGATTGTGACTGTGGCTCTCCTGCAGTAAGTCTTTTTTTTAATCAGCAAGAATGATTTGAAGAATTTTCTCAAAAATGGGAATCCTTGAAAACTCATCTCGCTTTCTGAGTGGTTTGAGCCATCCAAGAGGTTGGTTTGTGAATGGCATAGGTTTGTGCCCTTTATGTGCAGTCATGTATGAAGGGGTTTCTTAGATTTGGTTAACCAGCTGTAGAGGAATGGAGAACTGGTACCTCACTACCATTTGGGAAAAATGGTGTATTTTTTAAAATGGGTGATTGACCACTCCAAATAACTCTTTCCCTCCTGAAAACTTCTATTTTGTTGACATGGCCACATTATCTGTCCCACTATTTTCTTGAGCTGATTCCTCCCATATCTGATGATCTTTAATCTATGCTCTGATCTGAATAATATTTTTATAAGAACAGTAATTTAGTGTTCTTTTTATATTGTTAAATACACTTATAATGGTCTGTGAGAATGTCCTTGAGAGACAAAAGAAGAAGGAAACGTCTACTCAATGGTCATGTAAGACGTAGAATTGCCTGCAGAAGCAATGGGGCATGGCAAACATCTCAAGAGGAACACCTTCCACCCATTCTCTTGGTCTGTAAAGATGAGGTGGTAGAAATATACTTTCAGTATTGAAAGATTCTGCTACTGTAACCCTACAATCAGGGTAGTGTTAATACTCATGGTTGGTGCTTCTTCTCTGGACTACCTCAAAGGCTGGCATGATGAGTAGAAAATCCCTCATGGGGCTGTAGGTTATGTGGGCTTCACAATTAGGAAATGAGGATATTTTTGTTTTATTCTTGTCACATAGGAAATATCAGATATGGCTCTTCCACAGACAGATGTCATCTGTTGCAATAACAAACAATTAGTGCATTTGTTAGCATGAACCCATAAGAGGGAACACATTGCAGAAATGTCTTTTTCCTTAGTAGTTTCCTTGTTCAAAATAGACCAAGTAAAAAAGACCAGGCAGAAAATTCTATGACATCATTTGATATGTTTCGGTTTTCAGACTTGTCGAGATCGATGCTGTAATGCTGCAACCTGTAAACTGAGACCAGGGGCGCAGTGTGCAGAAGGACTGTGTTGTGACCAATGCAGAGTAAGACTTGTTTATTTTTAACACCAGGAGAGATTTTACCCTGCTCCATACTAGCCATATAGAAATGTAATATCTCTTGCCTTTTACTGTGATCAAAATATTTTAACCCTATTTCTATTGCTTCTTCCAGTTTATTTGACCCTTATGAACATATCCATAGGGAGGATAATTTAACAAAATTTCAGCCTTGTCTCAATCTCAAATGCACTCTTTCAGCATGTTAAATCATATCTGTGAAAATAATATCTTTGTTCTTTGATTGAGATTGCATGGAAACCTAGTTTAAACTAGGAGAGGCAATGTTTGAGATTGGTGCCCTAACTGAGCTTCCTAACTTTCTGGAAGCTTCTAAGAGGTCTCCGGTAATGCTGTGACATTTTTCCCTCTGAGCCTTTTAGGATGGAAATAAGTGCAGGAGACTTCTGGAAGTAAAGTTGCCCTTTTCCCCCTTTAAGTTCTCTACCTGCTCTCTAAAGCTCCAAATTCAGGTGTTTTTGTGGAGCATTCTGGAGGTGCTGCAGGACCAATGAAAGAAAGGTGCTAGTTCCTCATTCCTTCTTTTTATGTGGGATCCCAGTTGACTCTGTAATGAACATTTTGAGCAGAGTGGCCCAAAACATTTTGTTATTTGCATATTTCCATCACAAGCCTAGATTCACAGCAGGAGAAGGGAGCCACGAGTTTTTCAGCATGTGACAGAAAATTCTATGAATGCTTCTTCCCATGTAGAGAAATAAAAATATATCATGAGAAGTTCAGCAATTCACTTTTTGTTGCTTTTTCATGGCAGCCCAATTGATTTTCCCTTTATGGTCAACCAACAGGTAGAATTTGTCTTTCAGGAATTGAGCCTTTCATTGCAATCATTTTCCAGTAGCAAATAAGACAGACTGGGACTTCTAGGCACCACACACAGTTGTAACAGGGCAGGGATGCCTTGCTTGGTGATCCTCAAGACAGATGAAGAGGAGGATTTGAAATGTGTTGTGAACCATGGTTTGACTCTTTGATCTCTGTTGCTGAAGAGTGATAGCTGGAGTATTTTTGATTCTCACCCACAGTTTAAGGGAGCAGGCACAGAATGCCGGGCAGCAAGCAGTGAGTGTGACATGGCTGATCTCTGCACTGGCCGATCTGCTGAGTGTACAGATCGCTTCCAAAGGAATGGACAACCATGCCAAAACAACAACGGTTACTGCTACAATGGGACATGTCCCAGCATGACAGACCAATGTATTGCTCTCTTTGGGCCAAGTAAGTCAACCTTAGGATTTCAGAATAGTGGTCTTATAAAAGATTAAGACAGTCATTGCCATTAATGAAAGATATTTTCTTCTTTGAATCTATAGTAAATCATCATTAGATTTCTGTTCTGTCTGTAACAGAGTTGGAAGGAGCCTTGGAGGTCTTCTAGTCCATCTCCTTGCTCAAGCAGGAAGCCTTATACCATTTCCAATCTCTTCTTAAAAAAATCTCCAGAGTTGGAGCACCCAGAACTTCTGATGGTCTTTTCCAGAAGGAATATTTTTTT
>NW_015389796.1:53098-71979 GCF_001527695.2 Protobothrops mucrosquamatus | reverse complement strand
CTTCTTTGAATCTATAGTAAATCATCATTAGATTTCTGTTCTGTCTGTAACAGAGTTGGAAGGAGCCTTGGAGGTCTTCTAGTCCATCTCCTTGCTCAAGCAGGAAGCCTTATACCATTTCCAATCTCTTCTTAAAAAAATCTCCAGAGTTGGAGCACCCAGAACTTCTGATGGTCTTTTCCAGAAGGAATATTTTTTTAAGATAAAACCTCCATTCTTTGTAGGCTTTAGAGCCCAGAGATGGACTTTGGGGGAAGGATGCTTTTGTGGGTTGTTCATACGTTCCCAAATTGGAGAAAGATCAGAGCCAATCTCAATGATAGATAATGTAAATTGAACATGGGACTGTGTGCTAAGCATATTCAAACCTGCAATTTAAATTTTCCTTACATTTGGCATAATAATTGAAGAAACAGATGTCGGGGATGTGATTCTTATCACTGATCACTCACCATTTTAATGCCAGACTATCACAAAATTTTCAGCATGGTTTTATATTGAAAAAGAAAGCTAAAATAAGTTCCTCTCTTTCACTTTCATATAGGGTAGATAGTTTTCAGCTAACAGGGAGATTTATATTTGCCATATATAGGGTATGCAATGAAGCTTTGCATATAGAAAGTCCCAAACACAGGTTTTAGGTCACTAATAAAAAGATTCAGATTTAATAAAATAATAGAAGAACAGAGTTGTAAGGAGCCTTTGATGTCTTCTAGTCTAACCTCCTGTTCAATCAGTAAATCCTATACCATTTCCAATCTCTTCTTAAAAACCTCCAGTGTTGGAGCACCCCAACTTCTGAAGACAACCAATTCCATTGATTAATTGTTCTGTCAGGAAATGTCTCCTTGTTTCTAGGTTGGTTCTCTTCTTGATTAGTTTCCATTCACTGGTTGTGTTCTCCCTTCAGGTGCTTTGGAGAATCAGTTGATGTCCTCTTCTTTGTGGTAGCCCCTTAGATATTGGAACACTGATATCATGTCACCCCAAGTCTTTCTTTTCAATAAACTAGATGTACCCAATTCGTGCAACTCTTCTTCATATATTTTAGCCTCCAGTCCCCTAATCGTATTTGCTGCTCTTCTCTGCATTTGTTTTCATATTGTGGCAAACAAAACTGTACACAATATTCCAAAACATTATAAAGTGGTACTAACACTTCATGTGATCTTGATATTATTCCTCTGTTAGTGCAGCCTAATTGTAGTGTAAAACAATTTGCCACTATTGTAAAAGTGTAGCCTAGGACTGTGTGGATTTTTTTGCAGTTGCAACACACTGCTGACTCATATTTAAGTGATTGTCCACTAGGACTCCAAGATCCCTCTTACAGTTACTAATATTGAGCCAGGTATCACCTCTTTTGTACCTGTGCATTTGGTTGTTCTTTCCTAAATGTAGATATATTTTTTTTACTTTTTTGCTACTGAATTTAATTTTGTTAGATTGGACTCTAATGTTCAAAAGATTCTTCTAGATCTTAAGCCTATCTTCTGGAGTGATTGCTATTCCTGCCAGTATGGTGTTTTCTGCAAATTTGATGAGTTCCCCTTCCACCCTCATGTCTAAATTGTTTATGAAGGGTCAGGTGTCATGTGATGATGATTGGGAATCTAAATTACAAATCAGAACATTGCTCAACTTGCATGATTAATTGATCAATTGGATTTATGGAGGATGTGATTTAGACAATAAATGGATACTTGCTGTATTATTTCCATTGCTGTGAAAATGAAAACTCTCAGTTCAAACAAAGAAATCATTAAATTATTTGGAACTCCTCTGAAATCTCTTAAGCCATTCTTTATCCTGCTGGCATGTTACACATTCTTGGTTCCTCACTCCCTCTTTCAGATGCAGCTGTGTCTCAAGATGCATGTTTTCAGTTTAATCTTCAGGGCAATCATTATGGCTACTGCAGAAAGGAACAAAATACAAAAATTGCATGTGAACCACAGTAAGCTTTCTAAATTATTTCCTGCAATGTTGATGATATAATATAAGGATAATAAGAAATATTTTATGGTCCACATCTGTGGGAATATGACTCTGTCGCCCGGCTAAAACAATAGAAATATGAGCCAATTTCTGAATGGCTGATTTTTCTTTGTTTTCCATCTGGGGTTACAAGATGGAGCAAAAGTGGGGTGTAAAAAGAATGCCGTGAGGATAGAAGGTTGTGTGACTTCAAAGAAGTGACTTACAACTGATTCTTCCACTTCCAACTGTCACAGTATCCTATAGTCATGTGATCAAAATTCGGGTTCCTGTATTTATGAGGGCTGCAGTGTCCCGAGGTCACATGATCACCATTTTCCATCTTCCCAGCCAGCTTCCAACAAGCAAAGTCAATGGGGGAGGTTGGATTTGCTCAACAACCATGTGATTCACTTAACAATTGTAGTGGTTCACCTAAAAGCCATGGCAAAAAGGTCGTAAAATTGGCAAGGGAAATTCTGGACATAGTTGTGGTTGTAAGTCAAGGACTACACTATTATCAGCCTTTCTCATTGGGCTGACCCAGCTTATTTAACCTGCATATTACTGAATAAACCCTTGTTGGTTGAGTTTCCTAATTGCATTTGGTCATAAATCATGATTTAGAAACCACAATGGCTAAATTGCCACCACACGTTAAACCCAAACTAAACAGTAAGCCACATTATCTTTTAGCGGTGTGTGTAAATCCGGACTCTGCCTTTAGCTCTTATGTAAACACACAGACCCTTGTGCCATTGTTTCCTGTTAAAGGAAGGAAAGTTCTTATTTTATACATACTTAGTTAAATCTTAATTACTTTTTTCTTCCTATTTTTTTTTAAAGTGAAATGGAATAATAGCCATTTTTTTGGGGGGGGGCTCTTTCCCTCTCCAATGTTTAGTGCAGCTACCCCAACCTTTACATTTCAACTCCCTGTCATCCACTGATCAGAAATTAAGGGAATTTTAGGCTAGAATCTGGAAAAATTAAATCTCCTAATTCTGGTTTAGGCATTTTCCAGCTGGATAATAGATCCATTCCTTGCTCTAAGATGAGAATCCTGACTCAAACTATCTTCATCCCCAAAACAGTGAAATCATAGTGAACTAGTTGGAGATAGAAGAACTGTGTTTCTCTGTTTTGTTTCAAACCTTGAAACATCTTGTCGGATTTTTCAGTTACGTGTTAAAAAAGGCAACCCGGTTCATACGGAGACTGAACAAACCTCTAGTTCTCCATCTCTAATTAAAAAAAACAAAACACATAAAGGATAACCTGAGATAAACTGATTGTCAGCAGAGTCACGTGCTCTGATCACCTCCTAGTTGGATTACTGCATAGGGCTACCCTTGAAGAGTATTTGGAAAGTGCAACTGGTACGGAACACAGTGGTGTTGATAGTTCTGGAGGCCTCTCACACGTGACACCGCTGTTATATGATGCACAGGTTGCCAGTTTGTTTCTGGGTCAATTCAAGGAGTTGGTCATTACCTTTAAAGCCCTTTATGACATAAGTCCAGGGAACTGGTGGAAGTGTTGGGATTAACCTGCTCCGGTCCTTTTAGTGGAAAAGGTCTACTTCATATCCTGTCAGCCAAAGACTTTTTGGCTGGAGAGGTGCAGGAGAAAAGCTTATTCAGCTATGCCCCCCCGCTATGTTCTCCTGTCAGAGGTGAGGTCTGCCCCCAGAATTCAGGCCCCCAGGAACAACTTCAAACATGGCTCTGCTGCTTGGCGGGGGGCCCCAACATGGGCCTGCTACATTAGGGATGGCTGATGGAATAGTGAAGACTCTTATCCCCAAGCTGCCCATCATGTTTCTTAATTTTTACCTTTTATTCTAATTGTAATTGTTTGTGGCATTTTCTAACTTTTTATTATATCGTAAGTCACCCAAAAGTCATTCTATTAGTGAGATGGGGGACATGGGAAATGAATGAATGAATATTTGCAAATAAGTAAAGGAACAAACCTCATTCTTATTAATTAGTATGAATTGACTGCTTCCTTTTCAGAAATGTAAAATGTGGCAGGTTATACTGCTTAGATAGTTCACTTGCAAACAAGAATCCTTGCAATATCGTATATTTACCCTATGATGAAGATAAGGGAATGGTTCTTCCTGGAACAAAATGTGCAGATGGAAAGGTTAGTAAAAGATTACCTCTAATCTGTGTGCTTTAAAGTCTGATTCCCAGGGGTGATCACTAATTTTTTTTTGCAATCGATCAATGCTGAAAGCTGGTCTAAATTTTCCAAACTACAGTGAATCTAAGTAGAAGAAAAAACATCCATCTAGCCTTCTTTTGGCTGTTGTTATTTTGTTTTTCCTTCAAAGAACAACCCCAACAAATGAGGTGAATGTCCAGGGCTGTTTCTTTCTTGCAAGAACAAAATGCCTGACCTTCTCAGAGCCTTGTGCTTCTCTCTCGCAGCATCTTCTGGATGGACTGTCAAGAGACAGTCCTTTCTCTGAACTTGTAGGCATCTCCATAGGGAAGGTGGAAGAGAGAAATGTGAGAATCAGGGCAGAGCTGGTTGTGACCTAACAATGAAGGCCCTTAGAAATGCTGAAGCAAACCCCAAACTTACCTTAAAGGATCAGGAGTCACTTCCCCTTGATTTTTATACAATATACAACCTGTAAGAAATTTGGGTTAGTTCGGAAAGTGCTGTCTTACTCCATTGATAATCTCTTGCTTTGACTTTCAGGCCTGCAACAGCAATGGGCAGTGTGTTGATGTGAATACAGCCTACAAATCAACCACTGGCTTCTCTCAGATTTGATTTTGGAGATCCTCCTTCCAGAAGGTTTGGCTTCCCTCTAGTCCAAAGAGATCCATCTGCCTGCATCCTACTAGTAAATCACCCTTAGCTTCCAGATGGAATCTAAATTGTGCAATATTTCTTCTCCATATTTAATCTGTTTACCTTTTGCTGTAATCAATCCTTTTTCCCGCCACAAACCTCCATGGGCATGTACAACACCAAGGGCTTATTTGCTGTCAAGAAAAAAAATGGCCATTTTACCATTTGCCAGTTACAAAACACATTTAAAACAACAAGTTCTGCCTTTTGAGCTGGGGTATTCAAAGTTAATGCTTCCTCTCCCAAAATTTCACACTGGCTTTCTAAGATGTAGCTGCTTCCATCAATAAACTAACTATTCTCATTCTGCATTTTGTAAACGCTCATCTTTCAAATCTGGTTTTCTGGAGTAAACCGCATCAAGAACTTGCATGCAATCCGGAGGTAAACCATCGGGTGAATTATCTACTGGCATTAAAGCAACATATTCACAGTTATTCAGAAAATATTTTTCTGGATAGTATTTTATCTCAGAAGGAGCCTCCAACTATAAATAAATCCACATATTGTAATACAGTTAAGTTCCAAAAGTGCTTTTCAAAAGGTAGAAGGACCTTCTTGGGTTTTTTTCCCTTGAAAATCTTTCTCTTCTCAGCCAAGTGAAGAAGTGCAGAAGCTTCTTGGATAAGAAGCAAAACAGTTTCTTTTTAAAAAAATAATATTTATTTTCATTTGTCAACACAAATAAAATAAAAAGAGAGAAACAGAAGAATGAACCTCCAACACTAAGAATGAAGCAAAAGGAAAAATAAAGGGTTTTTTTCTGGATACAAAAAAAGGTGGGGGGACCTAAAGGTTGAATATATCCAACATCGCAGGATTCAATCTGAGTCCGTCATCAGGACCAGAAGTTTCATCTTCCAAACTTCCGGTCTCATGCTGGAGCCCATCCTCAGAGCCCGTCTCTGTGTCCAGCACGAGTCCGAAAGGTCAGGAAACAAAAACTGGTCCTGGTGACTGACCCGGATTGGATCCTGCAACATTATCCGGGACACGTATGTTCTCCTTCATTCATGTCTGACATGGAACAAAAAGAGCCCACCCCGGCTGGATGCTGAAACATTGAAAAAAATGATAGGTTCTCCTTCTCTTGTGTAATGGGTCTACAAATAGTTATAAGCTTTCCCATCCACATTTGACAAAAATACTATATTAAACAAACAAATATTCCAGATGAAGAATCCATCTATTATTGTATTCAACAGGTAGAGAGTCCACCAACAGCTTCCAGTCTCTTATAAACCTGTCTAGTCCATTGTCTGATCAAAGCAGTTGGTTTTGTGGGAAAGACCTTGGGAGACTGGGCAAAGAGAGGGAGCAGTCACACAAGAGACAAGATGGCCCCATAGCTGCATAGTAGGTGGAGCAAGAGACTTATCAGGGATCCTCCCAAGTTTCTGTAAAGGAAACAGTGGGAGATTTCTCCTTTCAGAGACTAGAGGAGTTGGTTTTCCAGACTCTCATCCCTCCATTTCTACTCCTATTCTGCAGTGGAAAAAGCTCCTCAAATAGACCACTAAAAATTGCTCACTTGAGCCCTGGTGCTCCTCGTACAGAAGTACTCAATTCAAAAATATCTATTTGTATTTGTGAAAACCCATTTAACCACTCAGATGGAACAAGTTCTTACCTCCTGCAATTGTAGGTGCTCTATCTGAGCAGATCGGTCAGCCAGAGTAACTTACTTGGTCAGTTAAAACTACCACCTGCAACATTTAGCAACAAAATGCTTTTTTAAAGCACATATTCCATGTCTTCCTAGCATTTGCCTTCCTTTCGTCTTAAAAAGTGATGTAAAAAGCACTAGTGTGTCTTATGATTTGGAACTGAGGTGGATCAACTTCTCCTGGTCCTGAATCAGGTTGCCTTGAATGTATCGAACACATTCATAACAACGTGATATATTTTAAAGGAAAGATGTTGGGCTACCATGAATGTACTTGATAATATACCTTAGATTCTGGAGTGTTCATCATTTTATTGTTTTGTTTTGTTGCTTTATTTTTTACAAGCTGCCCATCTTGTCCAGAGACTAGTACAGATTAAAATAAGAAAGCAGAAAAAAATAACAAAGAGTCTTAATATAGTTAACAGATGGAGAGGAGGAGAATGCTAAGTACATGAGGAAAGATGGGGGTCTTTCCCAATCTAACAGCCACCTCCAGAATGGTGAACCCCAGTGGGGGCCTCAGTCCAGCTGGCAGAGCCAGGTTTTCAGCCCTTATGGAAGGCCAAAAAGGAGGGGAGAGACCTCACCTCCGGTGGGAGAACATCCCAAAGGGCAGGAATGGCAGGGCAGAAAAGGCTCTTCTCCTAGACAGCATCAGCCAAAATTCCTTGATTGATGGAGGTGGGCAGCATGCCCTCTCTGCATCCATGGGTGGGGTGGGCTGATCCCATCGATCTGAGATGATTCATTTATTATTCCTTTTCTCTTGTAGCTCAAGTCAGAGCACAGGAGGAGGCTGGTCCTTCTCACTTTAGATCTCTGCAATAACTACCATTTGAGATAGGTTGGACTAAGAGAGCAACCAGCTAACAGTGATCCACGGTTGAGGATAAGCTGAGAGTTGGATCACCCCAATCCAAACTCAACACCTCAGTCGCCATGCTGTACTTCCTCCTCTCAATGGAAGCTGACTGGCCATCCTTACCCTTACCACGTGGATGAAGAACGTTTTCCTCAGGAGGCCACGTGGCTTGCTGGACTGGAAGTTGGAGGCTGTAGAGAATGGTCTCCTGTTCATAAGAATATTTTTCTTCATCTTTATTAAGATATTAAAATTTAATAGCGGGAGCTATTAACACCCAGTTATAGCTGATTGGTTGAAGAATGCTGGCTCCTGCATGAAGGAATCTGCACTGTGATTGGTTGTTGTGGGTATGGAGGGGGAGGGGGAGTTTCCCTTTTTTACCTCGTGTCTTAATGCAGTTCTTTGAACTAGGCATACTAGGAAAAGTACCTCAGAAAATAAATTTATTAGATGCTCATGAATATGTATACAAGTTTTAATGCAGGCTTCTTGTTAATACAAAATTTATAATGATTGAATTCAGCCATGATATGCTCATTTATCTATTTCATTTATACCACAACTTTCACCTCAACTTCATATTTAATGCAATATGTTTACAAAAGGTATCAGATTACACTATGAAATAAACATCTTTCCAAATCTTTTGCCAAATATCAAACATTAATTGCCAAACAACCAACACTACTGCAACAACTGTTCATAACTCTGGCAGAAATGGACTATCCTTTGTCTTCTATATGAAGAGGAAGAAAGAATGATATATTAGAAAACAAGGAAGAAATAGATAAGAGAGAGAGAATTTGGATACTCCCACAATATTTTAGCTTTTGTCCCTATTCACTATTTTATCCAGTCTTGCCCATTATTTGTGCAATGCATCTCCTAGTTGATCCTCAAAATATCATTATGAACAAAAAGGCAGGAGAACAGGACTTCACCCAGTATGGGACTCTGCCCAGTATGGTGCTCTGAACTAGCAACACATTTGTTTATCCTGCTAGACACATGGCTGATTTCAGAGCTACAGAGCAGGTCTCTGTAGCTATTTTATTCTTGGAGTAGACAGGGAGTAACATGGAATTGCCCTGAAGCTTCTTGGATGAATGGCTTTCCTTGGCTGGGGGTTTGTAGGTGAATATTCAATAATTTTTTTCTCCCTGGTAAGTTTGGCTAGAAGAGAATTGACATCATGTCCAGCCAGCCTTTGTCTTCAAAGACGCCTCTCTTTTAACTTCAGACTTTGCAAAAAAAAAAAAAATGTTATTATTATCATTTGCAAGTTAATTGCTGGCTGTGTGCTAGAATTTGGATACCTTCCTTCTTCGTGGACTCTAATTGATTTAATAACACCAGAACAGTGTCTGCAAATAATTAATCATTCCATATGGAAGACACAAATGGCAACAAATTTTTTAGATTACTGAGAAACTGAGTTATGCTACATAATTATGGTAAAATATGGAAGGAGATAGAATTTGAATATATGGAAAAAAATCCTTAAAAACCCAAGTTACCATCTTGACTGGGGAATTCTGGGAGCTGAAGTCTACACAGCTTAATGTTATAACAAAAGTTCTTGAGTTCTCTACAAAGTGAGAAATCTATTGTGGCACAAAGGGGTTTTTCCTTTACTGAAATCAGGGATCCCTTAGGCAAATGCATTGACATGGATTCAGTCTATGCTAGCAATATTGAAAGGAGGCTAGATTGCTCCCAAAGTGCCTCTTACTCACAAAATACTGTAAAAACCATCTCTTGGCATTTAAGACCCCATGCACCAGAGGCCCCAAATTTAGTCGTATTAACAGGTGAGCCAGGGAAAGGTCTGCTGTGACCAATTAATAGCCTCCTTTGGGCTTTTCCTTTGGAGATGCCTTGAATGAACCCTCCCAGCTGTCATTTTTGGAGTGACATGCGCTAAGCCAGCTGGAAATCTGCCCTCCAATAGTATTGTTACAACTCAGAATTGTGCAAATCCTTTAGCAAACACCTTCTCATATAAGGGCATGAATGAAGCTGAAGGACTCATTCCTTGCTTCTCATAGTCAACAGAGGAAGAGCTCAGGTTGGCTTGAAAGCAGGAAGAGATTGCCTGTCTTCCAGCCAAATCCAGCCTCCAAAATGATCCAAGTTCTCTTGGTAACCATATGGTTAGCAGTTTTTCCTTATCAAGGTAAGATGTTCTCTTTGGTTCCCTTGTTCAGATTCTTACTGCTAAAAGACTATTGCACCCAACAGATTGCTATGTTGATGGGTTTTGTTTTGGGTTTTATTTTTGACAATTAACCAAAATTTGTTCCAGGGACAAATTTCTTCAGTTTCTACAGATTTAGCAAAAGAATGGTCTCAAGGATCACATTTGTTCTAAATTGACATAAATGGTTTCTTGGTATTTGCTTAAATTTTGTCAAGCCACAAGCAGATCCTAAGAAAGAAAGTCCTAAGATCTTCAGAAGAAAGGCACATTCAAATTGGAGAGAATGTTTTTCAATGATGTGAGTTTTTAAAAAAAGGATTAGAAGACTGAAGAGGACAGAGAGAGACAGAGTTTGTGGCAAGAAAATTTCAGAAAGCAAAATGTTAAAAGAAAAATAAAATGTTTTTGGTTTTAATTTTCTTTCAATAGGTCAATTAGACATCCTATAATTAAAAAATGCATAATATTCAGACAAACAAAAGCTAGTGCTATTGTGACTGCAGAGAATCTTCAAACTGTATTTAAGATAATGTGACACTAACTTTTCTGAATGCAAAATTTTGAATTATCTTAAATTATTTTTTCCTTCTTCCTTTGTTCCACTTCAGTTTCTACAGATTTAGCAGAAAACCAGGGAGATTCCCTTCTGAAATTCTTCCCAAGTTCTGCTTCCTTTTGTGGGCTGAGATACTTTTTCCATGCCAGTTGACCAGTCTATGTCTCTTCTTCCTGTCTCCCAAGTCATTCCCACATATCATTACAAACAACGATACTCAACTGATCCAGATGTTGCCAAAAACAATTAGGGCTTATAGACTCACTGCTGTAGCCCTCTCTCTCTCTCTCTCTCTCTCTCTCTCTCTCTCTCTCTCTCTCTCTCTCTCTCTCTCTCTCTCTCTCTCTCTCTCTCTCTCTCTCTCTCTCTCAGTTCTGTAGGTATTTGGCTAGCAGTTTCTTTCCCATACTTGTGTTTATTGATATTTGAGTTTATTGTTTTGATTCCACTTGCAAGTATAAGCAAACCTTTTACCCCCTCCCTTCCATTAATCTGCTAACAAATCTTGGTCTCAGTTGTGATTGTATATCCAAGAGGACTTGCAGGTATCAGACTGCCATGTTTACAAAATGAGTTAAGGAACAAATATCAGGTGACCATGCAATGTCCATATGGGGACCAACTCTAAATATTTCAGCTATTGGTCTAATTTTGAAATCACTACTTATTTACATGTTCTTAGGTGCTCCAGTGATAATTATGATGCTGGTGGGTTGTACATAGATTCTTTTAAAAATGAAAGAAAGCAAAGTCAGCAAAACTATTAGGATGGCAGTGAAATAGCAGTTCAACTGAAAGGAATTCCTAATAAGCTGCATTTGCATAGAAATCTAAGTTTCCCTCGGTTTTTCACTAATGGATATGCTAAACCATAATACAATATGGTTTACTGAATTGTATGAATCAGATTATTGTGATTTACAGTTTCTCATGTTATCCTTATCACTCAGTGCACAAACTTGCAGATTGGTTGAGATTATTTATTTATTTCCGATTATTCAAGCTCCAAAATGTTTCTTTTGCACCTGCCCAAAGCAATGTCTCCACTTAGACTTCCAGCTCCCAAACATGATTCAGCAAATCGCATTCCCAGAGAAAATCTGGATTTCTGTGCTGTGTTTCACTAGAAAAAGATTCCATTCTTCACTGAGAACTGAATAACAAATTGTGTTGTGGATGTGAGAATGGTAGAATAACCTGAGTATCCCGCCCTGAGTCCTACGGGAGAAGGGCGGGATATAAATCCAAATATAAATAAAATAAATAAATAAAATAAAAAAACATCCCAAAGTAAACCAAACCTTTCTTTTCTTTTTCCTTACGAAGGGAGCTCTATAATTCTGGAATCTGGGAACGTTGATGATTATGAAGTCGTGTATCCACAAAAAGTCACTGCATTGCCCCAAAGAGCAGTTCAGGCAAAGGTAAGAAAAAGATCTTTGTTTCATCAACAAATTATTTCTTGTCAGCCCACAGAAATTTTGATATTCCTTTGCTGCCATGTAACGGTTATCTGGATTTCGCATTGCAATCTACGTTCCTGTTTGAAATATTAAATATATTTATTAAACAAAATTATATGACTTCCCAATTCACAGAAAATTGAAGACACTCCTGCCAATTTACAAACAGAATTTCCTAATATGTGTAGATTAGTATAACTAATAAAGTGTTGGCAGACAACCAGCCGTACAGTGAGGAGGGATCAAGTAGAGAACTAGCCATGAGTCATTTCACAGCTGCAACAGATCCAGGACTGACATCCTTCCCCCCCCCAGGAAATTTCATAAAAGTTTATCTATCTGTTCTGAAGAGAAGGGAAGCAGTCTAGGGAGATTCCTGTTTTATAGGCAGAATACAGTAAAGTACTTAATTTTAACTCTACATGTCTACATGCATCACTTAGAAATATAAAAGATGTGTTTCTAGGTGAAGATGGTATAGTGGTTACAACTCAAGATAAGTTCTAAGAACCAGATTCAAGTCTATCACTGGATGACATTTGAGTCCGTCTCTCTGTCCCAGCTCAACCTCATTCACCAAGATGTTCAATTAGAGAATGAGATCTTGAACTTATGCAGGAAAGTTAATTTAAGATCTTACAGTTCAAAGCACCAGATGAAATACTCTAAATCTAATGAATAATTTGGCTATGGCAAGTTATTCATTAGATTTAAATTGATACAGGTGTAGAGTTGTTAAGAGGGTACACATTTAATTTGCCTAATTTTTTAAGAAGTAAACCCTGAACTCTTTGCTTTTCAGTATGAAGACGCCATGCAATATGAATTTAAGGTGAACGGAGAGCCAGTGGTCCTTCACCTGGAAAAAAATAAGTATGTTAACTCAGTTTTTTTTCTTAACTTCACTTGGACAATGTGGAAAATGTATATTCCTGGATACAATCTAAGATAAATAATAATGACATTCCTTTCTTTGGAAATTAACACTAAACTAAATGTTACTGTGTAGGAAAAGTGGATATACATATTGAGTATGCTAAATTCTAATGTGTGCTTTAGAAGTTCTAGAGTCCCCTTTTGTTTTGTTTAAATAAGAAGGCTATTCAGAAATTCAAGGGTAGCATCTGGATGATCTTGTTTTGGCATGGAAGCAAAGCAGAGCTACAGGGGGAAGACCAGCAAGGATATCTAGACTGGAAAAATGTAAGGCATGATGTGACATAAGGAGTGGAAAGTGACTCCATATACTGGTTTAAAGCTTCAAGAGAGATGCTTCTGTATGAAGGTTCAAGGCATTTCCTTGAAGTTGCTTCATTTTACTCTTTAATAAATAGAACTATACTGCTCTCCTTTATAGACCAAGCAGTTTCATCAGATTGTTGCATAGACCAGAAGAATAAAAAGAAGACGCAATAGAAAATGTCTTCTCCTGGTCAATCATTCTCCTCTGAGCCTTGATGAAGAGAATTGCACAGCTTCCTTGGTGTAAATCTCTATCCTCGGGTGAATCTAGTATGCGCAGCCCTCCTCTTAAATAGTCATGGGATTGAAATACCTGCTCCATTCTTTTGATACCAAACAAGATGCTTACATTTCCACTATACAGTAGTTGTAAACTTATTATAAAATTATCTCAGTCCTACTTAATTCCTGACATAGATATTCTCTTCTTTGCAGAGGACTTTTTTCAAAAGATTACAGCGAGACTCATTATTCCCCTGATGGCAGAGAAATTACAACATACCCCTCGGTTGAGGTAGGGTCTTACTTTTAAGAGTGTTGCTTTTAGGAAGTAAATTGAAGCAAATGTTTGTGCACAATATTACAAATATACAAGAACGAGAACAGGCTACTCAAATAAGAAGGGCTATATATGTATGAAGTATCTTATATTGATATGTACTTATAAGGATATATGGATTGTTAAATCCAGATTGTTTTACTCATTGAATTATCATGGTAGTATTTCAATCATCCAGTTCTTTCCTACTGGTTAAAAGCCAGCATTTTGGGGAGTGAATTTCACAAATAGATTTATTATGAGAACATCAGGTTTATAAGATCTATATTTTTATTTTGAAATCAGACTACAGGGATACATGCAAAGTCTTTTATTTGTAATACCAAAAGTGATAACAATTCACTTTGCTCCTATACAGAAATCCATAAAATATCTTTCACATTAAAAGGGTTCAGAACATGGCCTGCCAACTGCAAATAAATGACAGCACTAACATGCTTTGTGAAGTCCTTGGCTCCTTGCACCGAAATTGATCTAAATGTGCATCCTCTGTCTCCAAAAATTATCTACTTCTGGCTTAGCATCTTCAAAGGTCATTCAAATTGTTCCTACTTAGTGTGTAACAGAAATCTCTTGATTTTAATGTCTACATGGATCCTGCTTCCAGATAATGCTAGGAATTAAATCTGTCTGTATATTCTGAAACTTTCCTTGTGTGAGCTCAAGGAAATAATGACTATTTGGTATCATTAGTAAATGTGGAATTTTTCATACATTATGGTAAGTTTTCATAACGTAGGACAACCATCAAGTCTGAAAGTTTCTTTAGCAAATCCTGTGGTTGAGCACTAGAGTTGACCTCCAAGAACACATTTTATATTTGTATGTTGGTTGTCTGCCCAAAAGTTCTTAGCTTTGTGCCATCAGTGGGACTTACCCTGCCATGTGACCTGATTTATGGAGATTTGCATTTATCCTATGTTCATTTTTCAACAATCAATATTAAGTAGGTCTTCTGTCCCCCTAAATCAAAGTTTTCTAAATAACTGCTGTCTTAATATTTCCTTGATGTGGTGGAATACATTGGAACTATACTTCTGCTCATCAAATCATACTACAAACCAACTTTAACCAGTGTAGTCCTCTTGCCTCCCTCCAGGATCACTGCTATTATCATGGACGCATCCAGAATGATGCTGCCTCAACTGCAAGCATCAGTGCATGCAATGGTTTGAAGTAAGATAATCTCTAATCTTTTATTTATTTTATTAAGAATAATGTACTGCTCTTGGAGTTGTCACAGTTAAAATGGAGGGCATCAGTTTTTCATGCAAATGAGTTGGGTGTGATCCAAGACTTCTGCAGAATTAAGAAAGACTTTGGTTGAATACCAAGAAGAGCTGCTGACAGCCAGTAGAGACACAAGGGAGCTAAATCAGATGTGTCTAAAGGAGCTTCCAAGCCCTTGTCTCCTTTACATATAGGAAGTGATGTTACAGGTAGAAAATATAAATAGGTTTCAGATTGCATACCTTGCTAGAAAGTGTACAGGAAGAGGCAAGCAGACTCTTCAGTTCTACCCAGAATCACTTTCTTGACCTTCTCCAACAATCTTTATATCTTAGCCACATAAAGATCCTAAAATTCAGAAGGTCCTTATCATTAGTCGGAATCAACATCCTCTCAACAGATGTTAGTGAAGGAAGACACTAAAAGATGCCCTTTGAACAGAGACTGTGTCCATGCAGTGGAAGAATAAATGAAAAGATAGAACATAGCAGAATAACAACAGAATAATAAAGGAAAAGCGGAATGACAGAATAACAGCATTGGAAGGGGCCTTGGAGGTCTTCTAGTCCAACCTCCTGCTCAAGTAGGAGACCTATATCATTCTAGACAAATAGCTGTCTATCTCTTGTTAAAAAGCAGTAGTGATGGAACACCCACAACATCTGAATGTAAACCTTTCCACTGGTTAATTGTTCCAATTGTCATAAAATTCCTCCTTAGTTCTCCTTGATTACTTTCCATCCATTGCTTCTTCTCCTGCCATCAGGTGATTTGGAGAATAGGTTGTCCTACACTTTTTTGTGACAGCCCCTTTAATATTGAAAGACTATCATGTCATCTCTACTCCTTCTTGTGGTTAGCCTGAATGTACCCAGTTCTTGCAACCATTCATCATATGTTTTAGCCTCCAGCTCCTTGTTAGTCTGCACTGTTATTCTTCAGTGTTACTCATGTTATTCTGCATCTCTATGAAGATACTTGCCAAGAATTCTCATTTTCATTCTTTATTAAATATCCTGGTCAACCTGACTCTTATCTTAAATTGCTATCAGATCAATCTGATTTTATTTCCTTGACCACAGCCAAATACTATTCTATAGTTTGTAAAGTAAATTGCAGTATTTCCTCTAATACTTTTTAGATATTTTAGAACAATTATATATTTTCTTTTTTTAAACATAATTAGTTGTGATTCTTGAGCTTTAGAAACTTTATTTTTTTTAACATCCTAGGAAATACACAGTATTGGATTCCATGCCAAAGTATGTCCAAACATATACTGTACAAATATTTCATGATTGCATTGAGTGTGTGCAATCTCTTATATTTTTCTGATCATAGCTGTATCTTTGAGAAGTATGAGAAAGGGATATGAGTGCTGAGGAAAGAAAATAAAAAATTCAGTGAGTGTTAAGAAGGAATTCAGAAGCACAGGGAATGTTGACTTGCTTAGTTAAAAATGGGTCTCAGAGCTGAGTTTCATTACCCAGCTAGGTAACATCATCAGTGCAGGTTATCTCTGAACTAACAATATTCTCTTCTATTGCTTCTCCATCTCTGATCACCCTTTTCCACATTGTTTTACAGAGGACATTTCAAGCTTCAAGGGGAGACGTACCTTATTGAACCCTTGGAGCTTTCCGACAGTGAAGCCCATGCAGTCTTCAAATATGAAAATGTAGAAAAAGAGGATGAGGCCCCCAAAATGTGTGGGGTAACCGAGACTAATTGGGAATCAGATGAGCCCATGAAGGCCTCTCAGATACTGCTTACTCCTGAAGTAAGTCTCATAGTAAACATGGTTTGAGAACTGGGATTCATTTACTTGTTTCTAAAATGTAAAGTAAGAGAGAAATTCTTTGGGGGAGGGGTGATTAGATAGAATTCAAAAGGGAGCCCCCCATTTCAATCTTTTTATTCTAGCCATGTTATAAAAGAAATAATGGGAACTTGATGAACAGAAAATACATGTTCCAGGCTTATAGCAACATGTCTAAACAGCCTTTTGTTTATTGTTCTGTTTAGCAACAAAGATACTTGTACGCCCCAAAATACGTTAAGCTTATCATAGTTGTGGATGATGTAATGGTAAGTATCCTGGATATATTTTCATTTTCTTTCTGCATTGAGCACAGCATTTTGTTTCTGCCTTTTTTAATATAGGCATTTTTGAAGAGATTAATAAACATACTAACTGTCTTTCTCTTATAATGTGCTTTATCATGAATTTTGATATTTTTTTGTTATTGGACCCAACCAATATTTACAAAGTTAAGAGACATTTGTAAATATACTCTAATTTGCATATTTGTTTTTCCTGGATACCATCTACATTTATTTTTATCCCACGCTGGTTAAACAGTTCTGTAGCTTTCTTTGAAACATTCTTGCACTCTTTGTTTGTCCAAGTTGACAACACAAGAAGAAAAAAGATGTATAGTGAAGAATGCTTATCTCATACATCTCTGAACATGGAAATATAGCATCCAATTTAGGAAAGCATTTCAGTAGGCTGATCAAAATTTTCTCCAACCAGGAAAAAAAAGCCCATGTATGCTGCTGAAAAGTTAGTAATCTTAATATATGAATGGGACAAATGTAGATTAAAAAATCAGTACAAAAGACTTCTTTGGACTGCTTGGATAAAATTATTACTACATCTGGAAATTCAACAATCCTTTCACTGATCTGTTATTTCTCTCCCTCCTTCTTTCCCTTCTTCCTATAATTATGATCTCATCTTAACGTTTTTATCTTTTCTGTAGGTCAGGAAATACACCCACAATTTAATTGCTTTAAAAAAAAAAATATTTGAAATCATCAACATTTTAACTCTGGTAAGAGGACATGGCAAAATTATTTCACTTGTTGATTTTAAACTTCTCTCAGGCCCAGCCCAGATTTTCACTGTATTCACACAACACACTTAGCCAGGTAAAGAGAGAGAGAGAAGATGGATTTCTATAAGAATGCTAACTTCTGTGGCTTTGAGTGAGGCAAAACTAGGTCATTTGGCCAGCTAGTGATCCAGCATGTGAGGCCATCCCAGAAAATGGGTTAATTCAGTAACTAGATTAATAAGCCTGTTATGGGAATACAGCCACTGTGTTGGGAGGATGCAAAGGCAAAAGTGCTGCAAGAATTCAATCAGAACTATATCTGTAGCTGGATTCTTTCAGAGCTGTGCTTAATGGTTCTGATCTTACAGATTAGAAAGAGATGGGCAGAGTCAGCCTATTCCAAGCTCAGTTGATTATGAAACTGATCCCTGAGAAGAAACCTGGAGAGAGGAACTAGACTTGGATTGTGGTACTTAGGGGGAGAAGCAGGGAGAGAACAGGAAGATTGATGAGTCAACTCTCCTTTTAGTCCTCCTAGTCTTCTGTTCCTGTTTACAGAGAATAATCACCTGCTTCTTTTTATACTTTTATTTATTTCTCCTGCTTAATACATTATTATTATTGCCCAATATATAGAGTCCTTAGTGCTGTCTGAGCTTGGTGGTTTCCTTGCAGACATTTCATTATTTGACTACTCCACATGAGTGAGCAAAGCAGCAAACTCAGAGAGCACCAAGGACTTCAATCTTGAGCTCCAGAGATTTCTCTTCTATTGATATCTAAGATCTATTTTTTTTTCACCTGCCCCTAGAGGTCAGTTGCTTTTTAATTTTGAAATGTTTCTCAAGGTTTACTTTTGTTTGAGTTTCTGACTGATGCCATTTCTACCTGACAGATTTACAAATATTTGAATATTAATGTAGCAATGGTTGGCCTAGAAATTTGGACCAATGGAGATAAGATTAACGTGCAGTCAGCAGTGAATATCACTTTGGACTTATTTGGAAACTGGAGAGAGACAGTCTTGCTGAAGCGCAAAAATCATGATAATGCTCAGTTACTCACGTAAGTCTCATTGTGGGGAAAGGGAGTGGGGGTGGCTGGGAGTGGAAGATAATGGGAAGGTTAGTGCTTGCACAGAGCTTCTGCTTTATGCTCTATGCTTTAAACCATGTGTGAACTATGTTTCTGGGTCAAAGTCAACCACTTGTTTTTTTGTAGATGAGTGCTGGTTTTGAGAAGTCCTTGAATGACTGCAGGTGAAAAACCCAGTTTGATTTGATTTCACATGCATTTAAAATTGAAACTCAAATGATTATAAATAACCCCACAGTTAAATTGATAGACAAAATCTATTAAATAAATATGTATTTGGGATTTGCATATGTATTTGGGATTTGGCCCCCTCG
>NW_015389796.1:21250-52691 GCF_001527695.2 Protobothrops mucrosquamatus | reverse complement strand
AGACAGTGCCGGCTGGCGACCCCAAGGGGGAGGGCCTTCTCTGTGGGAGCTCCCACCCTCTGGAACGAACTGCCCCCAGAGATCAGGGTGATCCCTGATCTCCCTTCCTTCCGCCGCGCCCTCAAGACATGGTTGTTCCAGCTTGCGGGACTGGCCTAAGGGATTTTAAAGGGGTTTTAATTACTTTTAATCAGATTAGCTTAAATATTTCTTTTTATTAATTTTAAAGGTGTATTGTTTGTTTGTATTTTATCTAATTGTTAGCCGCCCTGAGTCCGCAAGGAGAAGGGCGGGATATAAATGTAATTAAATAAATAAATAAATAAATAATAATGGAATTAAATTAACCCAATAGGCTGGATTCAGACAACATGCTAACCCCTCTCCCCAACCTCATTCATGCTAACACCAGCCAGACTCACCATACAGTGAAAATGCATCCTGAATATTTTTAACAGACCTGATTAGTTAAACGGCTTCTGAGACTACAGCCTAAAATGAATTCTAACATTCTTAAAACTGGTAGTAAATGAGGACGGGTCAAGAGGTTTGCAGAAAGCCATAGTTATGTCTGCCCTAAGACTATAGAACGTGCTTCTATCTTCTATCAATTTTATTCCCCTCCCCTTCTTTCTTATAGGGGGATTGACTTTGATGGAAACACTGTAGGATTTGCTTACATAGGCAGCATGTGCATGCCGAAGCATTCTGTAGGAATTGTTCAGGTTAGTACAAAGGATACTTGTTATCTACAGTATTTGTATTCAAGTGAAAACCTATATACAGGCATAACTTCTTTACAAATAAACTCACTTCTTATTTTTGATCCACATCATTTTCATCCATATTTATTTATGGATTTGACATCTCCAGGTCGTGCCTCAACTGATGGCATTTTGGCATAAAGCATTCCAGGCATGTTGTAGAACAAGCTTTTTGTACGTAAAGAACTATGTATCAGAAGATGACAATAATATTATAATGTTTCTGGATCAGGAGGAATCAAACTGTGCTCTAACTGCTAAATGAGCAGGTCAAATCCTGTTACAATACTTCCAAATAATGCTTCTGAACAATATTCTTAGCAATCCTAATGACAAACATGAATCACCCTTCTTTCATTCCAAGAAATTTAGGATCTAGATTGCATATGACTGAATTATAGTATATTGAGAAAATGAGAGAATACTAAATCTACTTAAAAGGAAAAAAAATGCCAGTATTTTAAAATCCTGCAAGAGAACCATATCAGTTAAGGTGATGCTATGCATTTATTGAGAAACAGTAAACTTAGCTTTTTGTTCACATAGAAAGAATGGAGAGAAATGGCAATAAACAAAACGTATACAACAAAACTCATAAAATTTTGTTTCTTAATAAGCAGAGTTAGGATCCTGGTAGTAGGAGGTAATCCTGTTTCCACCAGAAGGTCATTTTATTCAGAAAGAGCAACTCATTCTTAATTCTGTTTAGGATGGCTACCTTCAATATTCTGAAAATGCTAGCTTGTAGCAAAAGATACTGAATACTTTTTGGACTGAAGTTGCCTGTAAGTTTTAGTAACTGAATAAATGCAGACAGCAAATGGATGCATGCGTTTTGATCTTCTCCTGTGCTGTAGCTTCTGGGCTTTAAAGTTTCCTTCTAGATGTATTTGTGTATGTTCTGGAGTATTGGTGGACCCACATACATTCAGAAAAGTTAGAGGAATCCTGAGATGGTATCCCCGACTCAAAAATTGGTCAATTAGTCACCAGTTTTAGCCACTTAGTGCTAATAATAATAATTGGATTCACTTTCAGTTTCTTGGTGGACTAAGAATAAAGTATTCTCGTTTCTTCAGGATCATGGTAAATCATATCATTTGGCTGCAGTTACAATGGCCCATGAGATGGGTCATAATCTGGGCATGCATCATGACAGAAATTCCTGTACATGCCTTGCTCACTCATGCATAATGTCTGCGACACTAAGGTAAGGATTGAGGAAAACTTTTAATGCTTTTCCAATCAAGTTATTTTTAAATGGTTGCAATTAATTGTTAAATAAAATATGCTGACAAATTACAAAAATGAAATGGCCGGGGAGTTACAAAAAAAAGGTTTTTGGTCATTTGTGTGTCACTTTACCATGTGTAGTTAGAATGTCTCGTATTTAAAAAGGTAGAAATGTTCTCAACAATTGAATAGCCATCCTTCAGTAGCTTCCTCCAAAACACCAGAGTTTAAAGAAACAGCGTAGGAAGCATAGCCAAAGAAACCAAATATTAATATCTGTGATGGATAAAAGAGGAAACCAAGTTAGACGTTAAAGACTTTCCTAAAGTGGGAAGCGTAATGGGAGGTAAATTATTCTGAACAAGGCAACAGCAGGAAGAAAAGGATAAATTAGCATCCTTGGGGTTTTCCTGCCTCGCCCTTTCATCAAGGTAGAATATGTTACATCTCTGTCACATATTGCAGTCTTCTGAAATCAGCAGGTAGCAACGTACAGGAAGTCATTGACTTACAACCATTTGTTTAGCAACCGTTCGAAGTTACACTGGCCCTGAGAACAGTGACTTACGACCGGTCCTCGCAATTACAGCCATCACAGCCTCCCTTCAGTCACAGAATCGTGTATTTATGACGCTTGCAGCATCCTTCATTCCTGGGATCCTCATTTGGGACTTTCCCATCTGTCTTCCCATATGCAAAGCCAATGGAGCAAGCTGGGTCCCTTATTGACTGTGTGGTTCACTTAACAAAGTGGGAAAACTGGCTGTAAAACTCAGCACAACTCACTTAACAACTGGCTTGCTGGACAATGGAAATTCTGGTTTCAGTTGTGACAGCAAGTCAAGGACTACCAATATTTTCTTCTGGGTGGAAGTTCAGGCCTTACTTCATCAAGAAGGAAAAAGGAAACAAAATCATCTCAGCAATTGTCTGTTGCAAAACTCCCCATAACTTTTGTGTAAGCGTTTTGTGTAGGCTCAGTGAGCATCCCAGCTGTTGATCAATTTCTGGTTTCTTCGGCTAAAGCCCTAGGACTTCATTGCCTCCCATTTCATGCAATGGCAAGAAGGCCAGGAAGTATGGAGAATGCCATGTAGCCTTTCCTGTCCTTCCTGAAGGATTTCTGGGCATCGTGATTACCCTTTAATACTTCTAGACACTTTATGATGTTTTGTACGGAAGACTTTGTTTAGAAAATTTTTTGTTCAAATAACCCCACCAAAGGGGTCTGGTGCAACTTTGACCTTGAAAGAAGACCATCTTGTCTATTTAATGGCCACCAGCAGATTCTCTTTGCGTTCTTGTTTCCACCCGATAACTTGAGGACCAATGATTATATTCCTAACAATTTGAATTAACATTAGGAAGATGCTTTGCTGGGTTTATGATGCCATATTTGCATCTATTTAAGTATTCAGCTTCAGAGGCCAGTGGCATGTTGCTGATATTTTCACTTTTCAACAAAAGAAATCAACAACGAATATTTTAAGGCAAATAGAGAGTTGGCACGCTTAGCTCTCTCTTCATTGTTATAAAAAGTACAATCCCTCCAAAAGAAGAAAAGGAAAATTGGATCAAAATTGCACTGTTTTCCCTTCAATTATATTATTTTCCTTCCACAGAGAGGCTGACTAAAAATGAAAATAAAAGGCAGCTCACTCAAACACAAGACGCAGCTCAATCAATTAATATCACATGGAGTTCTCGTTACAAATGTATTTTGTTAAAAAAGAAGGGAAAGTTAGTGGAATTAAACTGAGGGAGCATAATCTGGGACTAAGATCAAGGGATACATAGTGTTCTCTTATCTATTTTGTTAGCTTTAGAGGAAAAAAATCACTGCATTTCTTCATTAGCCATCCTTTTTCCATCTTATATGTTTTTGCAATCAATCCTGTTCCTAATACAAATATGGATAAAGTCATGGTCTTATTTTGGTTCATCTCTACAGCAACGAACCTTCCTATCAGTTCAGCGATTGTAGTAAGGATGACCATCTGAGGTATCTTATTAGTCATACCCCACAATGCATTCTCAAGGAACCCTTGAGAACAGATATTGTTTCACCTGAAGTTTGTGGAAATTACCTTGTGGAGGAAGGAGAAGAATGTGACTGTGGCCCTTTATGGGTAAGATTTTTTTTAATCAACCAGAGTAATTTGAAGACCTTTCTCAAAAATGGGAATACTTGAAAAATCGTCTGGCTTTCTAAATGGTTTGAGCCATCCAAGAGGTTGGTTTGTGAATGGCATAGGTTTCTGCCCTTTATATGCAGTCATGTATGAAGGGGTTTCTTGGATTTGGTTAACAAGTTTAGAGGAATGGAGAACTGGTACCTCACTACCATTTGGGGAAGATGGTGTATTTTTTAAAATGGGTGATTGACAACTCCAAGAAAATCCTTCCCTCCTGAAAAGTCCTATTTTGTTGACATGGCCACATTATCTGTCCCACTATTTTCTTGAGCTGCTTTCTCCCATATCTGATGATCTTTAATCTATGCTCTGATCCTAATAATATTTTTTATAAGACCAGTAATTTAGTGTTCTTTTTATATTGTTAAATACACTTGTAATGGTCTGTGAGAATGTCCTTGAGAGACAAAAGAAGGAGGAAATGTCTACTCAATGATCATTTAAGAAGTAGATTAGCCTGCAGAAGCAATGGGGCATGGCAAACATCTCAAGAAGAACACCTCCCACCCATTCTCTTGGTCCGTAAATATGAGGTGGTAGAAATATACTTTCAGTACTGAAAGATTCTGCTACGGTAACCTTACAATCAGGGTAGTGTTAATACTCATGGTTGGTGCTTCTTCTCTGGACTACCTCAAATGTTGGCATGATGAGTAGAAAATCCCCCATGAATAAGAAAGGAATGGGGCTGTAGGTTATGTGGGCTTCACAATTAGGAGATGAGGATATTTTTGTTTTATTCTTGTCACATAGGAAATATCAGATAAGGCTCTTCCACAGAGAGATGCCATTATCCGTTTGCAATAACAAACAATTTGTACATTTGTTAGCATGAACCCATAAGAGGGAACACATTGCAGAAATGTTTTTTTCCTTGGCAGTTTCCTTCTTCAAAATAGACCAATTAAAAAATACTAGGCCGCAAAGTCTATGATATCATTTGATATGTTTTGGTTTTCAGAATTGTCAAAATCCATGCTGCGATGCTGCAACCTGTAAACTGAGACCAGGGGCGCAGTGTGCAGAAGGACTGTGTTGTTACCAATGCAGAGTAAGACTTGTTTATTTTTAATACCAGGAGAGATTTTACCCTGCTCCATACTAGCAAAAAGGAAATGTAATATCTCTTGGCTGTTTACTATGATCAAAACATTTCAAACCTATTCCTATCCCTTCTTTCAGTTTATTTGACCCTTATGAACATATCCATAGGTAGGGTAATTTAATAAAATTTCAGTCTTCTCTCAATCTCAAATGCACTCTTTCAGCATGTTAAATCATATCTGTGAAAATAATATCTTTGTTCTTTGACTGAGATTGCATGGAAACCTAGTTTAAACTAGGAGAGGCAATGTTTGAGATTGGTGCCCTAACTGAGCTTCCTAACTTTCTGGAAGCTTCTAAGAGGTCCCTGGTAATGCTGTGACATTTTTCTCTCTGAGCCTTTTAGGATGGAAATAGGTGCAGGAGACTTCTGGAAGTAAAGTTGCCCTTTTTCCCCTTTAAGTTCTCTACCTGCTCTCTAAAGCTCCAAATTCAGGTGTTTTTGTGGCGCATTCTGGAGGTGCTGCAGGACCAATGAAAGAGAGGTGCTAGTTCCTCATTCCTTCTTTTTATGTGGGATCCCAGTTGACTCTGTAATGAACTTTTTGAGCAGAGTGGCCCAAAACTTTTTGTTATTTGCATATTTCCATCACAAGCCTAGATTCACAGCAGGAGAAGGGAGCCTCGTGTTTTTCAGCACCTGACAGAAAATTCTATGAATGCTTCTTCCCATGTAGAGAAATAAAAATATTTCATGAGAAGTTCAGCAATTCACTTTTTGTTGCTTTTTCATGGCAGCCCGACTGATTTTCCCTTTATGGTCGGCCAACAGGTAGAACTTGTCTTTCAGGAATTGAGCCTTTCATTGCAATCATTTTCCCGTAGCAAATAAGACAGACTGGGACTTCTAGGCACCACACACAGTTGTAGCAGGGCAGGGATGCCTTGCTTGGTGATCCTCTAGACAGATGAAGAGGAGGTTTTGAAATGTGTTATGAACCATGGTTTGACTCTTTGATCTCTGCTGCTGAAGTTGATAGCTGGGAGTATTTTTGATTCTCACCCACAGTTTAGGACAGCAGGAGCAGAATGCCGGCCAGCAAGGAGTGTGTGTGATTTGCCTGAACAGTGCACAGGCCAATCTGCTGACTGTCCCACAGATCGCTTCCATAGGAATGGACAACCATGCCTAAACAACCATGGTTACTGCTACAATGGGAATTGCCCCATCATGTTATACCAATGTATTACTCACTTTGGGTTAGGTAAGTCAACCTTAGGATTTCAGAATAGTGGTGTTATAAAAGATTAAGACAGTCATTGCCATTAATGAAAGATATTTTCTCCTTTGTATTCATTAATCATCATTTCATTTCTGTTCTACAACAGAGTTGGAAGGAGCCTTCTAGTCCAACTCCCTGCTCCCTACCATTTCCAATCTCTTCCTTAAAAAATCTCCATTGTTGTAGCACCCACAACTTCTGAAGGTGTTGTCCAGATGGAATAATTTTTCAAGATGAAGTTCTTTCTTTGTTGGATTTTTGGCAGTTGCAGCACACTGATGGTGCATATTTAAGTGATTGTCCACTAGGACTCCAAAATCCCTCTTACAATTATAGTACTGAGCCAGATATCATCTATTCTGTACCTGTGATTTGGTTTTTCTTGCCTAAATATAGAATTTTTTTTACCTTTTTCACCATTGAATTTATTTTGTTAGATAGGGTCAAGTGTTGAAGTCACTTGAGATCCTCCTGGATCTTTAGCCTATCTTCTGGAGGGATGGCTATTCCCGCCAGCTTGGCGTTGTCTGTAAATTTGATCAGTTGCCCTTCTGTCCCCTTGTCTACGTTATTTATGAAGGGTCAAATGGCATTTGATGGTGATTGGGAATCCAAATTGAAATCAGAACATTGTTTCACTTGTATGATCAATCCATCAATTTGATTAATAAATAAATGGATGCTTGCTGGATTATTTCCATTGCTTTGAAAATGGAAACTCTCAGTTCAAACAAAGAAATCTTTATTTTGGTCAGTTAAATAGCATAAAATGATGTAACATTCCAAAGAATGGAAATAACTCAAGTAATCCAGCTATATTCAGAAAGGCTTATGCCCAGGAATTGACAGGCCTCAAGCCAAGAATGACACATGACGGTTCTTACAAGCTGAGTTCTTTCTTCTTTCATTCCTGTAGACAAAATCTTGCTGGATTAAGGACTCTACTATCCGCATCTACAATACACTCTGTGGATAATTAGGGAGGAGCTGTCTTCGCCCTCTTTCTCTCACATGTAATATTGGGGCTGAATTGCCTCTTATTCATCCTAACTGCACCCCCTCCCACCCAGTGATCCCCCTCCTCACTGCATTCGAGCACAGGAATGTATCTACAATAGTGTTAAACTTGGAAAATGGAGAATGAGGACACAGAGGAATGAAGTTGCACTCAGATTCCCCTCCAGTCATTGATTTACTACAGGGTCTTCTGCAACTTGCATAGAGTGGCTTCAGCTTTTATGTCCATAAAATGAAATAAGGAAGTTTAGTGTATTACTGTGTCAGATAGAGAATGATTCAGTCATAATGATGATTAGATAATTAATGGATTACAAAATAATAGGTTACAAATTAATTTTAATTTAATTTAATTTAATAATTTAATTTATATACCGCCCTTCTCCCGTAGGACTCAGGGCGGTGCACAGCATATTAAAACAGATACAAACAAAATACATCAAAAAACAAAAAACCCCCATAAAACCAAATTAAAAGCCAAATATTGGAAGCTGTGTGTCAATTAAAATTTTCTTAAAATCATCCCTACCTAAAANCAATGCAGAGTAAGACTTGTTTATTTTTAATACCAGGAGAGATTTTACCCTGCTCCATACTAGCAAAAAGGAAATGTAATATCTCTTGGCTGTTTACTATGATCAAAACATTTCAAACCTATTCCTATCCCTTCTTTCAGTTTATTTGACCCTTATGAACATATCCATAGGTAGGGTAATTTAATAAAATTTCAGTCTTATCTCAATCTCAAATGCACTCTTTCAGCATGTTAAATCATATCTGTGAAAATAATATCTTTGTTCTTTGACTGAGATTGCATGGAAACCTAGTTTAAACTAGGAGAGGCAATGTTTGAGATTGGTGCCCTAACTGAGCTTCCTAACTTTCTGGAAGCTTCTAAGAGGTCCCTGGTAATGCTGTGACATTTTTCTCTCTGAGCCTTTTAGGATGGAAATAGGTGCAGGAGACTTCTGGAAGTAAAGTTGCCCTTTTCCCCCTTTAAGTTCTCTACCTGCTCTCTAAAGCTCCAAATTCAGGTGTTTTTGTGGCGCATTCTGGAGGTGCTGCAGGACCAATGAAAGAGAGGTGCTAGTTCCTCATTCCTTCTTTTTATGTGGGATCCTAGTTGACTCTGTAATGAACTTTTTGAGCAGAGTGGCCCAAAACTTTTTGTTATTTGCATATTTCCATCACAAGCCTAGATTCACAGCAGGAGAAGGGAGCCACGAGTTTTTCATCATGTGACAGAAAATTCTATGAATGCTTCTTCCCATGTAGAGAAATAAATATATATCATGAGAAAGTTCAACAATTTACTTTTTGCTGATTTTTCATGGCAGCCCAATTGATTTTCCCTTTATGGTTGGCCAACATGTAGAACTTGTTTTTCAGGAATTGAGCCTTTCATTGCAATCATTTCCCCGTAGCAAATAAGACAGACTGGGACTTCTAGGCACCACACACAGTTGTAGCAGGGCAGGGATGCCTTGCTTGGTGATCCTCAAGACAGATGAAAAGGAGGATTTTGAAATGTGTTGGGAACTATGGTTTGACTCTTTGATCTCTGCTGCTGAAGTTGATAGCTGGGAGTATTTTTGATTCTCACCCACAGTTTAGGACAGCAGGAGCAGAATGCCGGCCAGCAAGGAGTGTGTGTGATTTGCCTGAACACTGCACAGGCCAATCTGCTGACTGTCCCACAGATCGCTTCCATAGGAATGGACAACCATGCCTAAACAACCATGGTTACTGCTACAATGGGAATTGCCCCATCATGTTATACCAATGTATTACTCACTTTGGGTTAGGTAAGTCAACCTTAGGATTTCAGAATAGTGGTGTTATAAAAGATTAAGACAGTCATTGCCATTAATGAAAGATATTTTCTCCTTTGTATTCATTAATCATCGTTTCATTTCTGTTCTACAACAGAGTTGGAAGGAGCCTTCTAGTCCAACTCCCTGCTCCCTACCATTTCCAATCTCTTCCTTAAAAAAATCTCCATTGTTGTAGCACCCACAACTTCTGAAGGTGTTGTCCAGATGGAATAATTTTTCAAGATGAAGTTCTTTCTTTGTTGGATTTTTGGCAGTTGCAGCACACTGATGGTGCATATTTAAGTGATTGTCCACTAGGACTCCAAAATCCCTCTTACAATTATAGTACTGAGCCAGATATCATCTATTCTGTACCTGTGATTTGGTTTTTCTTGCCTAAATATAAATTTTTTTTTACCTTTTTCACCATTGAATTTATTTTGTTAGATAGGGTCAAGTGTTGAAGTCTCTTGAGATCCTCCTGGATCTTTAGCCTATCTTCTGGAGGGATGGCTATTCCCGCCAGCTTGGCGTTGTCTGTAAATTTGATCAGTTGCCCTTCTGTCCCCTTGTCTACGTTATTTATGAAGGGTCAGATGGCATTTGATGGTGATTGGGAATCCAAATTGAAATCAGAACATTGTTTCACTTGCATGATCAATCCATCAATTTGATTAATAAATAAATGGATGCTTGCTGGATTATTTCCATTGCTTTGAAAATGGAAACTCTCAGTTCAAACAAAGAAATCTTTATTTTGGTCAATTAAACAGCATAAAATGATGTAACATTCCAAAGAATGGAAATAGCTCACTCTTTTCCAAGTAATCCAGCTATATTCAGAAAGGCTTATGCCCAGGAATTGACAGGCCTCAAGCCAAGAATGACACATGATGGTTCTTACAAGCTGAGTTCTTTCTTCTTTCATTCCTGTAGACAAAATCTTGCTGGATTAAGGACTCTACTATCTGCATCTACAATACACTCTGTGGATAATTAGGGAGGCGCTGTCTTCACCCTCTTTCGCTCACATGTAATATCGGGGCTGAATTGCCTCTTACTCATCTGGACTGCACCCCCTCCCACCCAGGGATCCCCCTCCTCACTGCATTCCAGCACAGGAATGTATCTACAATAGTGTTAAACTTGGAAAATGGAGAATGAGGACACAGAGGAATGAAGCTGCACTCAGATTCCCCTCCAGCCATTGATTTACTACAGGGTCTTCTGCAACTTCCATAAAGTGGCTTCAGCTTTTATGTCCATAAAATGAAATAAGGAAGTTTAGTGTATTACTGTGTCAGATAGAGAATGATTCAGTCATAATGATGATTAGATAATTAATGGATTACAAAATAATAGGTTACAAATAAGCAAATATTAACTAGCAAATAATAAGCAACTGATCTCTCCTCTGAGATCTCTTAAGCCATTCTTTATCCTGCTGGCATGTTACACACTCAGGTATTTGTCTTGGTTCCTCACTCCCTCTTGCAGGTGCAACTGTGGGTCATGATGCATGTTTTAATAAAAACCTGCAAGGCCAAGGTCATTTCTTCTGCAGAAGGGAAAACGGTAGAATCTTTCCATGTGCACCACAGTAAGCAATCTAAATTATTTCCTACTATGATGATGATATAAAATAAGGATAATATAAAAAATATTTTTATGTCCACATCTGTTGGAACTTGATTCTATCACCTGGCTAAAACAATAGCCTTACCTTGTTGGGACTAACCTGCCCCAGTGCTTCCGTGGAAAGGGCCTGCTTCGGATTCTGCAACCAAACACTTTTGGGTGGAGAGGTGCAGGAGAAAAGCCTTTTCTGCTGTGGCCCCCCTTGGCAATATTTTCTTGTCAGAGGTGAGGTCTGCCCCCAGAATTCTGGCCTCCCGGAACAGCCTATAAACCTGGCTCTACCTGGGTCCCCAGCATGGGCCTGCTATGTTGGGGAGGGCTGACTGGGTAGAGAAGGTATTCTCACCCACAGACTGCCCTTCATCTTGGTTTTTAATTTTTAACTTTTATTCTAATTGTTTTTAGCAATTTCTAATTTTTTATTGTATTGTATCTCACGCAAGAGACGGGGGGTATGGGAAATAAACAAAATGCTCACAAATAATCAAAAGAACCGACCTCTCATCACTCCATTCTTGTTAATTAGTATGAATTCTCTGTTTCCTTTTCAGGGATGTAAAGTGTGGCAGGTTATACTGCAAACTTCATAATGACAACGCATATCCATGCAGATACAAATATTCAGATGATTATTCAGATGACCTCCTAGATGATGGAATGGTTGATCATGGAACAATATGTGCAGTTGGAAGGGTTAGTAAATGTTTACCTCTAATCGGTGTGCTCTAAAGTCTGATTCCAAGGGGTGATCACTAAAATTTCCAAAATGTATTTTGCTGAAAGCTGGTTTAGATTTTTCACACCACAGTGAATCTAAGTAGAAGAAAAAGTGTCCATCTATCCTTTTTTTTTTTTTTTTTGGTTGTTGTTATTTTGATTTTCCTTCAAACAAAAACCCCAACAAATGAGGTGGATGTCCAGGGCTGTTTCTTTCTTGCAGGAACAAAACGCCTGGCCTTCTCAGAGCCTTGTGCTTCTCTCTCGCAGCATCTTCTGGACAGATAGTCAAGAGACAGTCCTTTCTCTGAACTTGTAGACATCTCCATAGGGAAGGTGGAAGAGAGAAATGAGAGAATCAGGGCAGAGCTGGTTGTGACCTAACAATGAAGCCACTTAGAAATGCTGAAGCAAACCCAAAACTTACCTCAGAGGATCAGGAATCACTTCCCCTTGATTTTTATACAATATACAACCTGAAAGAAGTTTGCGTTAGTTCGGAAAGTGCTGTCTTACTCCATTGATAATATCTTGCTTTGACTTTCAGGTCTGCAGAAACAGGCAGTGTGTTGATGTGAATACAGCCTACTAATCAACCACTGGCTTCTCTCAGATTTGATTTTGGAGATTCTTCTTCCAGAAGGTTTGGCTTCCCTCAAGTCCAAAGAGATCCATCTGTCTTTATTCTACTAGTAAATCACCCTTAGCTTCCAGATGGCATCCAAATTCTGCAATATTTCTTCTCCATATTTAATGTGATTATATTTTGCTGTAATCAAACCTTTTTCCCACCACAAAGCTCCATGGGCATGTACAACACCAAGGGCTTATTTGCTGTCAAGGAAAAAAAATGGCCAGTTTATCATTTGCCAATTGCAAAGTACATTTAATGCAACAAGTTCTGCTTTTTGAACTGGTGTATTCGAAGTGAATGCTTCCTCTCCCAAAATTTCATGCTGGTTTTGCAAGATGTAGCTGCTTCCATCAATAAACTAACTATTCTCATTCTGCATTTTGTAAAGGCTCATTTTTCAAATCTGGTTTGCTGGAGTAAACCGCATCAAGAACTTGCATGCAATCCTGAGGTAAACCATCAGGTGAATTATCTACTGGCATTAAAGGAACTTCACAGTCAACTAATCAAGGAGGGAAGCAATCTAGAACTAAGGAGAAATCTCCTGACAGTTAGAACAATTAACCAGTGGAACAACCTGCCTCCAGAAGCAGTGAATGCTCCAACCCTGGAACTTTTTAAGAAGAGACTGGACAGCCATTTGTCTGAAATAGTATAGGGTTTCCTGCCTGAGCTGGGTGTTGGACTAGATGATCTCCAAGGTCCCTTCCAACTTTATTGTTGTTGTTATTATTATTATCCAGAAAATTCAAAAGATAGTATTTTGTCTCAGAAGGAGCCCCTAATAATAAATAAATCCACATATTGCAACACAGTTCCAAAGGTGCTTTTCAAAAGACAGGTGGACCTTTTTGTTTCTTTTCCTTGAAAATCTTTCACTTCTCAGCCAAGTGAAGAACTGAAGAAGCTTCTTGGATAAGAAGGAAAACATTTTTTTTTAAAAAAACACTTATAATATTGACTTGTAAGTCCATCTGAGCTAGCAACTTTGCCTAATTTTATTTTTCTTAGCTGTCCATAGGTGACTTTTGCAATCCAATTTTTTTCTTTCTGATTGCATTGAATACCTTTTGGGTCTTTTCCAGAGATTTCCTATTCTCTAACTGATTATATTGTATAAAATAACCCCTCATAACTGCCTTACTACCCTTCCAGACAGTTTTTAGGTCAGTTGTTAATCTCCATCTATAATTCAAACTTTTTTTTCTAAGTACCAAAACAACTGGATTATAGTCAGAAAAAGATTTAGGTAAGGTATCAACTTTCAAAATTTTATTTGCTAAGTTTTTAGAGGTCCATCTCATGTCAATCCTTGAAAAAGATTTGTGTCTTTCTGAAAAAAAGGTATATTCTCTTGTGGAGCCATTTTTATGCCTCCATGAGTCTACTAGCATCAAATTGTCCATCATTTCAAAGAATGTCTTTGAATTTACCCTGGGAGGGTTTGATCCCCTTAATAGATGTTCTATCCCAAAGTGGCAAAGTCACACCATTCCAATCCCCCAACATAAGCCAATTTTCATATGAAAAAGGCGAGAGTTGGTTCATAAGGTACTCAAAGAAATTGCTTCTTACAAATCTACCATATTCATCTGATCAAAGTAGCCTAGGTTTAAATTGGGATTTTATATAAAAAACACTCAATTAATCTTTTTTAGCCCAGCAGATATAAATTCCTCCCCATGTCTTTTATTTGCTAAATATTTCTGGACTTGTTTTTAATATGTGTTTCGTGAAGACAGATTATATGAGCATTAAGTTTTCTCAGATAGTGAAATACTTTTTTATGCTCAGATGGGGTTTTCGAGAAGAGATTGGACAGCCATTTGTCTCTAACGGTACAGGGTCTCCTGCCCTGGGCAGAGCTTGGAAGAGAAGACCTCCAAGGTCTCTTCCAGCCCCATTGTTCTATGTTCTATGATTGCTCTTGGTTATCTGCAACTGACAATAGGTCTGTAATTATACAATGGGAGCTGCACAATGTGGATAGTGCTGATATTCAAAGGTCTCCAGGGACAGGTCCTGATTCCAAAGACTTAAATCTGGCCCTTCTTTCTTTGATGCCAACTTTCCCCCCCAAAATAAGACTTTAATCCCAGTGTAACAATTCTATAAGTGTATTGGAAATGGCTGCTGCCAGTTATGGAATATTGCGGCTTGGCAAGGAACCACGTCTCCTTGTTTACAGTAAACATCACCCTCTTTGGAAACAATTTATTGACAGCTCATAAATGACAAATGAGACTTTGTTCTCTTTCCTTTTCTATTGACGTTGTGATTCAGGAGGACTTTCAGCCTGCAAAGTCTGTGCCCACACAAATATTTTCAGTTTTTCTTGCCTTTTCAAAGAAGTTTCGATCAACTGATGAGTGGGGTGAAACGGATATTAACTTCCTGGAGAAAATACTTCTCTAAGATTCCCTGCCTAACTTTTTTTTAAAAAAAAGGTTAAGTTGCAAAAAGGAAGAATGATCCCAGCATGCTTTGAATCATTTGCAAATCTACCAAGGTCTATTCTAGACTTTCCAATGAATTTTAACATTTATTTTACTTTGGTATCTTTTTCAAGGGCCAGTGTGATATAAATTAAGATGTTGGATTGGACTCAGGATAGCCATCTTTAGGTCTCCAGTTGCCATGCAACTCACTGGATGACTTTGGACAATTATTTTTCTTAGCTCAGACTAACTCTCAAGTCATGTCATGTATATCTTGAGCTCCATGGAGGAAATGAGGGAGATTAATGTAAGAGAATAAAATAGATTCTTGAATACAGCATTTATGCAGCAATTTTCAGTCTTTTCCAGAGATTTTTTTTTATTCTCTAACTGATTATATTGTATGAAATAACCCCTCATAACTGCCTTACTACCTTTCCAGACAGTTGTTAGGTCTGTCCAGTTGCCTAGATTATTATCAAAATAGTCATGTAATTTCTTTTTATAGTCCTTTACAATTTCCTCCCTGAGTCTACTAGCGTTAGATTGTCCATCATATGGACTCAGGATAGCCATGTTTAGGTCGCCAGTTACCATGCATCTCACTGGGTGATTTTGGACAATTATTTTTCTTAGCCCAGACTAACTCCCAAGATTGGTGCTGTGAGGATAAAATGAGAACTGATGTCACTTGAGCTCCATGGAGGAAATGAGGAGATGAATGTAAGAGAATAAAAGAGATTCTTGAATATAGCTCTTCTGCAGCAATTTTCTTAGATTACATTGATGAGTTTTCTCTTTATGTTTGTTCTCTTTGACCAAGATAATATTATTTGATTTAGTTCCTAATAACTCCTAGATTATGACAATATATAATAAGTAACCAGTAAATACAATACACAAATCAAAGTTAAATAGTATAAAATGGGAAAATATAATTGTTCTAAAATATCTAAAAAGGATTAGAGTAAATGTGGCATTCTGTACAAATTATAGGATAGTACTTGGCTATTGTCAAGGATAGAAAATAAAATTGATCCAATAATAATAACAACATCTTGAAATAAACCAAGATGAAAGAAACCAAGTTGGCGACCAAAGAGACTTTCAAAGGCTCCCATACCTCCTTGTTTCTAAATGAAGAGATGGTTATTTTGCCTTTGTCCTCTTGGAATGAAGCTGCTGTTTCTACTGTGGGCTTTCTTTCCCCAAAAATTGCCAAACAAACTAATCAAAAGTAGATTTTCCTCATTTCCTTTTCATTCACCAAAGATTTCTGCTTTGCCTTTAAGAATAGGGTGGGTAGTGCCCCTTTTTCCACACTCCTCTTTATTGTGCCTTCATAGATTTCTATCCCAGGTGGAGACAAAAGGAGAGATTAAATAGGGATTTTAAATAGGGATAATTTTTAATGATTTTAATAATGTCACAGCTACAAATATTTGGTTTTAATTGGCTTTTATAGGGGAAATGTTGTGTGTGTTGTTTGTATTGTGTTATTTTAATATGCTGTGAGCCGCCCTGAGTCCCGTGGGGAGAAGGGCGGCATATAAATTATGAAAAATAAAAAAATAAAATAAATAAATAAATTATAGGGGGAAAGTGGATCCTCTTAAGGCAATTGAAATGATTCACTCTGCTCTGTGATTCATCTCATAGTTCCTTTTTAAATGGCCCTTACAGGATAGCAGGGATCATATAGATCTTCTAGTCTAGCCCCCTGATCAAGCAGGAGATCCTATACCATTCCAGGCAAAGGGTTGTCCAATTTCTTCTGAAAAACATCCCATCTTGGAGCACCCACAACTTCTGAAAGCAAACCATTCCACCGATTAATTGGCCACACTCTGAATGCATATTATTGCAGCTGACATTTGCATCAACATATAAATCCCCTGTTTCAGAAAATGGAGGGGCTGTTGAAGGAACTATATGAAGAGATAACAAAAGTTCTTGAGTTCTCTACAAAGTGAGAATCTATTAAGGCACGGAGGGTTTTTTTTCCCCCTGTAGTGAAATCAGGGATCCCTTAGGCAAATGCATTGACATGGATTCAGTCAATGCTAGCAATACTGAAAGGATTCTACATTGCTCCAAAAGTGCCTCACAAAATACTGTAAAAACCAACTCTTGGCATTTAAGACCCCATGCACCAGAGGCCCCAAATTTAGTTGTATTAACAGGTGAGCCAGGGAAAGGTCTGCTGTGACCAATTAATAGCCTCCTTTGGGCTTTTCCTTTGGGGATGCCTTGAACGAACCCTTTCAGCTGCCATTTTTGGAGTGACATGCGCTAAGCCAGCTGGAAAACTGCCCTCCAGTAGTATTGTTACAACTCAGAATTTGTGCAAATCCTTTAGCAAACATCTTCTCATATGAGGGCATGAATGAAGCTGAAGGACCCGTTCCTTGCTTCTCATAGTCAACAGAGGAAGAGGTCAGATTGACTTGAAAGCAGGAAGAGATTGCCTGTCTTCAAGTCAAATCCAGCCTCCAAAATGATCCAGGTTCTCTTGGTAACCATATGCTTAGCAGTTTTTCCTTATCAAGGTAAGATGTTCTCTTTGGTTCCCTTGTTCAGATTCTCACTGCTATGTTGGTGGATTTTGTTTTGGGTTTTATTTTTGACAATTAACCTAAATTTGCTCCACTTCAGTTTCTACAGATTTAGCAAAAGAATGGTCTCAAGGATCACATTTGTTCTAAATTGACATAAATGGTTTCTTGGTATTTGCTTAAATTTTGTCAAGCCACAAGCAGATCCTAAGAAAGAAAAGTCCTAAGATCTTCAGAAGAAAGGCACATTCAAGTTGGAGAGAATGTTTTTCAATAATGTGAGTTTTAAAAAAAGAATTCAAATACTGAAGAAGAGAGAGAGACAGAGTTTGTGGCAAAAAAATTTCAAAAAGCAAAATGTTAAAGAAAAATAAAGTGTTTTCGGTTTTAATTTTCTTTCAATAGGTCAATTAGACATCCTGTAATTAAACATGCATAATATTCAGACAAACAAAAGCTAGTGCTATTGTTGTTACAGAGAATCTTCAAACTATAGTCAAGATAATATGACACTAACTTTTCTCACTGCAAGATTTTGAATTATTTTAAATTATTTCTTCCCTCCTTTCCTTTTACTCTGCAGAAAACCAGGGAGGTTCCCTTCTGAAATTCTTCCCAAGTTCTGCTTCCTTTTGTGGGCTGAGATACTTATTCCATGCCAGTTGACCAGTCTATGGCTCTTCTTCCTGTCTCCCAAGTCATTCCCACATATCATTACAAACAACAATACTCAACTGATTCAGAAATTGCCAAACACAATTAAGGGTTATAGACTCACTGCCATAGCCCTGGTTTTTCTTTCTTTCTTTGTTTGTTTTTTTAAAAAATAGCAAGGAAAGATGGAGATGGCCTTACTAGCAATAATTCATGGAGAACAATATAGGAAAGAAGAAAGGGAGATGGAAGGGAAATTGCTGCTTATTCTGTGCTCTAAGCAAGAGAGGAATAGTAAGCTTCCTTGCTAGTAGGTGGAATTGAACCCCTCCCATGATTCTGGGAGCACCAGGTACAAATGGGTAGTACATAAATAGTTATGAGGAAGATGTATTCTTTTGTCTGGGGCTGCCCATCAGTCTGAAAATACACATTTCCAGGGCCAAATGCTAGTGGGTTTTTTCTCTCTCTCCCTCTGTCTCTGTCTCACTTCTGTAGGTGTTTGGCTAGCAGTTTCTTTCCCATGCCCTGTGGTTGTTGATATTTGAGTTTATTCTTTTATTTCCACTTGCAACTATAAGCATAACTTTACCCCTTCCCTTCCATTAATCTGCTAACAAATTTTGGTCTCAATTGTGATTGTACATCGAAGAGTACCTGCAGGTATCAGACTGCCATGTTTACAAAATGAGTTAAGGAACAAATATCAGTTGACCATGCAATGTCCATATGGGGACCAACTCTAAATTGTTCAGCTATTGGTCTAATTCTGAAATCACTACATTATTTACATGTTGTTAGGTGCTCCAGTGATAATTATGATGCTGTGCGCTGTCCATAGATTCTTTTAAAAATGAAAGAAAGGAAAGTCAGCAAAACTATTAGGATGGCAGTGAAATAGCAGTTCAACTGAAAGGAATTACTAATAAGCTGCATAACAAGCTAAGTTTGCCTAGCTTTTAACTAACGGATATGCTAAACCATAATGCAGTATGGTTTACTGAATTGTATGAATCAGATTATTGTGATTTACAGTTTCTCGTGTTATCCTTATCACTCAGTGCACAAACTTGCAGATTGGTTGAGATTATTTATTTATTTCTTTCTGATTATTCAAGCTCCAAAATGTTTCTTTTGCACCTGCCCAAAGCAATGCCTCTAGTTAGATTTCCAGCTCCCAAAAATGATTCAGCAAATTGCCTTCCCAGAGAAAATCTGGATTTCTGTGCTGTGTCCCACTAGAAAAAGATTCCATTCTTCACTGATAACTGAATAACAAATTGTTTTGTGGATGTGAGAATGGTAGAATAACATCCCAAAGTAAACTAAATCTTCTTTTCTTTTTCCTTACAAAGGGAGCTCTATAATCCTGGAATCTGGGAACGTTAATGATTATGAAGTCGTGTATCCACGAAAAGTCACTGCATTGCCCCAAAGAGCAGTTCAGCCAAAGGTAAGAAAAAGATCTTTGTTTCATCAACAAATTATTTCTTGTCAGCCCACAGAAAGTTTGATATTCCTTTGGTGCCATCTAATGGTTATCTGGATTTTGCATTGCAATCTACCGGTATGTTCCTGCTTGAATTATTTATGTATTAATTAAACAAATTTATATGGCCGCCCAGTTCACACAAAATTGAGGAGACTCATGGCAATTTACAAACAGAATTTCCTAATATGTATAGGTTAGTATAACTCATAAAGTGTTGGGAGACCCGCAGCCGTTCAGTAAAGAGGGATCAAGTACAGAATTAGCCTTGAGTCACATCACAGCTGCAACAGATCCAGGACTGACATCCTCTCCCCCCCCCCAGGAAATTTCATTAAAGCTTATCTATCTGTTCTGAAGAGAAGGGAAGCAGCCTAGGGAGATTCCTGTATTATAGGCAGAATACAGTAAAGTACTTAATTTAAACTCTGCATGTCTACATGCATCACTTAGAAATATAAAAGATGTGTTTCTAGGGGAAGATGGTTTGGTGGTTACAACTCAAGATTAGTTCTAAGAACCAGATTCATGTCTATCACTGGATGACTTTTGAGTCAATCTCTCTGTCCCAGCTCAACCTCATTCACCAAGATATTCAATTAGAGAATGAGATCTTGAATTTATGCAGGAAAGTTAATTTAAGATCTTACAGTTCAAAGCACCAGATGAAATACTCTAAATCTAATAAATAATTTGGCTATGGCAAATTATTCATTAGATTTAAATTGATACAGGTGTAGAGTTGTCAAGAGAGTACATACTTTATTTGCCTATTTTTTAAAAAAATAAACCCTGAATTCTTTGCTTTTCAGTATGAAGACACCATGCAATATGAATTTAAGGTGAATGGAGAGCCAGTGGTCCTTCACCTGGAAAAAAATAAGTATGTTAACTCAGTTCTTTTTCTTAAGTTCATTTGGACAATGTGGAAAATGTATATTCCTGGACACAATATAGGAGAAATAATAATTGCATTCCTTTCTTTGGAAATTAACACTAAACTAAATGTTACTGTGTAGGAAAAATGGATATAGATATTGAGCATGTTAATTATATCTTACCTCAGAACTGAGATTTTTTTTACTCATGCTTTCCTGTAGTACACTGCTCGACCATAACAATTTTTATCAAAGATGAACCATTCAAGGCTCATAACCTTTATCACTTGAATTAACTAGGTTAGTTGTGAAATATTGCAGAGATTTAAAAATGATTGTTTATGCTTCTTTACAGACAGTCCGTCAATCTGAATAACATTTCCTACGAGACCTACATAGCTGATCAAGTTACATCAGAATTTATATGTTAAAGCAGGAAAGGCAGGAAATGTCATGTCCTTTTAAGGCCCAAAAGGTGACATGACCGAAACAAGCCCCGATTTCACTACACTTTTTTTTAAAGAATGCCATATGAGTCTTCTCAGAGGCGTTCCATTTCAACTGTAAATCAAGATATGAATATACTGCTCCCCTTTATAGACCAAGCAGTTTCATCAGACTGTTGCATAGACCAGAAGAATAAAAAGAAGACGCAATAGAAAATGTCTTCTCCTGGTCAATCATTCTCCTCTCTGAGCCTTGATGAAGAGAATTGCACAGCTTCCTTGGTGTAAATCTCTATCCTCGGGTGAATCTAGTATGCGCAGCCCTCCTCTTAAATAGCCATGGGATTGAAATACCTGCTCCATTCTTTTGATACCAAACAAGATGCTTACATTTCCACTATACAGTAGTTGTGAACTTATTATAAAATTATCTCAGTCTTACTTAATTCCTGACATAGATATTCTCTTCTTTGCAGAGGACTTTTTTCAAAAGATTACAGCGAGACTCATTATTCCCCTGATGGCAGAGAAATTACAACATACCCCTCGGTTGAGGTAGGGTCTTACTTTTAAGAGTGTTGCTTTTAGGAAGTAAATTGAAGCAAATGTTTGTGCACAATATTACAAATATACAAGAACGACACCAGGCTACTCAAATAAGGAGGGCTGTATATGTATGAAGTATCTTATATTGATATGTTCTTATAAGGATGTATGGATTGTTAAATCCAGATTGTTTTACTCATTGAATTACCATGGCAGTATTTCAATCATCCAGTTCTTTCCTACTGGTTAAAAGCCAGCATTTTGGGGAGTGAATTTCACAAATAGATTTATTATGAGAACATCAGGTTTATAAGATCTATATTTTTATTTTGAAATCAGACTACAGGGATACATGCAAAGTCTTTTATTTGTAATACCAAAAGTGATAACAATTCACTTTGCTCCTATACAGAAATCCATAAAATATCTTTCACATTAAAAGGGTTCAGAACATGGCCTGCCAACTGCAAAAAAATGACAGCACTAACATGCTTTGTGAAGTCCTTGGCTCCTTGCTCCCAAATTGATCTAAATGTGCATCCTCTGTCTCCAAAAATTATCTACTTCTGGCTTAGCATCTTCAAAGGTCATACAAATTGCTCCTATTTAGTGTGAAACTGAAATCTCTTGATTTTAATGTCTACATGGATCCTGCTTCCAGATAATGCTAGGAATTATATCTCCCTGTATATTCTGAAACTTTCCTTGTGTGAGCTCAAGGAAATAATGACTATTTGGTATCATTAGTAAATGTGAATTTTTTCATACATTATGGTAAGATTTCAGAACGTAGGACAACCATCAAGTCTGAAAGTTTCTTCAGCAAATCCTGTGGTTCAGCACTAGAGTTGACCTCCAAGAACACATTTTATATTTGTATGTTAGTTGTCTGCCCAAAAGTTCTTAGCTTTGTGCCATCAGTGGGACTTACCCTGCAGTGTGACTTGATTTATGGAGACTTGCATTTATCTTATGTTCATTTTGCAACAATCAATATTAAGCAGGTCTTCTGTCCCCCTGAATCAAAATTTTCTGAATAATTGCTGTCTTAATATTTCATTGATGTGGTGGAATACATTGGAACTGTACTTCTGCTCATCAAATCACACTACAAACCAACTTTAACCAGTGTAGTCCTCTTGTCTCCCTCCAGGATCACTGCTATTATCATGGACGCATCCAGAATGATGCTGCCTCAACTGCAAGCATCAGTGCATGCAATGGTTTGAAGTAAGATAATCTCTAATCTTTTATTTATTTTATTAAGAATAATATACTGCTCTTGGAGTTGTCACAGTTAAAATGAAGGACATCAGTTTTTCATGCAAATGAGTTGGGTGTGATCCAAGACTTCTGCAGAATTAAGAAAGACTAAATCAGATGTGTCTAAAGGAGCTTCCAAGCCCCTGTCTCCTTTACATATAGGAAGTGATGTTACAGGTAGAGAAGATAAATAGGTTTCAGATTGCATACCTTGCTAGAAAGTGTACAGGAAGAGGCAAGCAGACTCTTCAGTTCTACCCAGAAACACTTTCTTGAGACACTCTGCACACCTTCTCCAGCCAGCTTGATATCTTAGCCACATAAAGATCCCAAAATTCAGAAGGTCCTTATCAATAGTCAGAATCAACGTCCTCTCAACATCTGTTACTGAAGGAAGGCACTAAAAGACCCCATTTGAACAGAGTCTGTGTCCATGCAGTGGAAGAATAAATGAAAAGATGGAACATAAAAGAAAAACAACAGAATAATAAAGGAAAAACAGAATGATAAGAAACTTTATTTTTTAAACATCCTAGGAAATATGCAATATTGGATTCAATGCCAAAGTATTTTCAAACAAAGACTGTACAGATATTTCGTGGTTGTATTGAGTATGTGAAATCTCTTATATCTTTCTGTTCATAGCTGTATCTTTGAGATGTATGAGAAAGCGATAAGAGTGCTGAGTAAAGAAAATAAAAAATTCAGTGGGTGTTAAGAAGGGATTCAGAAACACATAGAATGGTTAGTTAAAAATGGGTCTCAGAGCTGAGTTTCATTACCCAACTGGCTAACATCATCAGTGCAGGTTATCTCTGAACTAACAATATTCTATTCTGTTGCTTCTCCATCTCTGATCACCCTTTCCCACATTGTTTTACAGAGGACATTTCAAGCTTCAAGGGGAGATGTACCTTATGGAACCTTTGAAGTTTTCTGACAGTGAAGCCCATGCAGTCTACAAATATGAAAACGTAGAAAAAGAGGACGAGGCCTCCAAAATGTGTGGGGTAACCGAGACTAATTGGGAATCAGATGAGCCCATCAAAGAGGACTCTCAGTCAAATCTTACTCCTGCAGTAAGTCTCATAGTAAACATAGTTTGAGAACCGGGATTCATTCACTTGTTTCTAAAATGTAAAGTAAGAGAGAAATTCTTTGGGGAAGGGGTGATTAGATAGAATTCCAAAGGGAGGACCCCCCATTTCTATTTTTTTTATTCTAGCCATGTTATAAAAGAAATAATGGGAACTTGATGAACAGAAAATACATGTTTTAGGCTTATAACATTTTCTTTGGTCATACAGATTTGAATCAAAATGGATTTAAATGAATCTCCAAATCATCTCCACTTTCTAAGTCAATTCTGAAAAGTAATTTAAATTATCAATTTGGATGCCTCTTTTATGCATGCAGAGAGGACTTGGGATAGGGGGAGAAACTGGTTTGAAATATTTAACAGTTTTGAGATGTCTGATAAAACCATTACATAATCTTGACTCCATTTTCCAATTTGATTTGAATCATCAAGTTGAATTGATGTAATGACTGAATGAAAAGTGCCAAATTGAATCTGGTCACAATTGACCCTCATACTCCCAATATTTTCCTCCTTTACTGGAGGAACAAAAATTAGAAAACAAAATGTTGCATCCAAAGTGACAGTTCATTCCTTCCTTTGAATGGCAAACGTTGAAACTGCCTGATACATATCTAGAAGTTCAAAATCTCAAGTTTTTTTTATTAAAATTGACATGGAACAAATGTGGTTGTTACAATGGAATACCAAAAGACAAGTGAAGATTTGATTGTGAAGTTTGGTTTGCCTTTTGGCTTCAGTGTTTCTAGCAATTCAAGTTTCTTTATCCTCAGCAAGTTGTGGTTATTTATGTTTAATTGGTTCTTAATTGGTCCTCTATCTTGAATGTCCTTTTCTCAATGTCAGGTCATCATCACTTTATTCAAACTGGATCTTGTGCAGCAGAGTTAAGAAAGTGGCTGTCAGAGAGCAAGGAGAGAAATTGCACTCTGGAATTGGCAATTTGGCCTTGTAGTTCTGTGTGCTGAAAAAACACGAGTACACTTTCCTAGGGAAAGAAGCAAGTAACGCACCCTCACACATTCAGGTCTTAGCATAAGTCTACTTCCTGAGCAATCTGGGTCCTCCAGTGGTGGAATCTAACAGGGGAATGCAGGAGGGAGGGGCTCTTTCCCAGGGAAACAAGAGGCAGATCAGCAATGAGTCCTTGGATGGCAGAAAGAAGCCCCGAAGGGATCCTCCCTAAAACCTTCACAGGGTGTATCTCATGGTTACACACAGTGTGCTTTAGTCTGGCAAGATTCCTGTCTATACGAGAACAGCAATAAAGAAAATACTCTGAGCAATTAACTATGTTTTCTTGTTCCTTGTGGCTGAGAAGTCTGAAACAATATTTCAGTAATTGTTTTAAAATTACATGAAAAGAAAGGTACGATTCTTTGGCCATTTAGAGTGAGTTCAGTGACACAAAATGTCTGATTGCCTCCCCTTACCTTGTCTTTGATGCGTAGTGTGATATGATTGCAGGCAAGGTCTAATTGGTTCCATAGCATGACCACATCACCGTGTTTCTCACGTGATTGGTTGGGATCCTTTGTTTGAGAAGGAAAAGGAAAGGTGAGAAAGTCATTGGAGCATCATTTAGACAGGCTGAAAAACAGGTCAAAGAGAGCAATTTTCTCATATGCCTGTTCTTATTCCTATTAAATTTGGTTCAGAATTAGGTATTCATATATACCTTTATCTTTAAATGTAGGCATCATAAATTCCAAAAACAGATTAACTGGAAACAAGTGCCACACCTTATTAATACAAAGAAAGTGAATTTTTTTAAGGTGACCACTTTTGTTTGTGCTTGAGAATCCATTGCATAATGTACTTTTTCCTCAAAACTTTGTCAGCACTTTTTCTAAGTCAGAATTCCCCAACCTTTCCTATTTTGTGGACAAGTGGTGGGGAGGAGATGGTTCCACATGAGCAGCGGGGTCATGCGTGCACCCAGCTCTATTTGTGTGAGCAGTGGGCACACGCACCCACTCATGCAAATGGAGCACACCCACCCATGCTTGCTCACCGGTCATGCAAGTGGAGATGCAGGCGCTCACCCGCAACTTCCATGCCCCCATTCCGAAGGGCTCAAGGCCCAGGGCTAAAATTTTAACAAGCTGTCTCCCTATAAATGTCTTCTTGAAAGAACCAATATTTCTGAAAGTTGACCAGAGAGTAAAACAAGCATTTTCTGATTATCTGATGATGACCATCATTTTTGTTGGCTGCTGGGAGCAACATGTCTAAACAGCCTTTTGTTTATTGTTCTGTTTAGCAACAAACATACTTGGATGCCAAAAAATACGTTGAGTTTATCATAGTTGTGGACCATGGAATGGTAAGTATCCTGGATATCTTTCCATTTTATTTCTGCATTGAGCACAGCATTTTGTTTCTGCCTTTTTTAATGTGGGCATTTTTGAAGAGATTAATAAACATCCTAACTGGCTTTCTCTTAAAATGTACTTTATCATAAACTTTGATATTTTTTGTTATTGGATCCAACCAATATTTACAAAGTTAAGAGTCATTTGTAAATATATTCTAATTTGCACATTTTTTCTTCCTGGATTCCATTTAAATTTATTTTTATCCCACACTGGTTAAACAGTTCTGTAGGTTTCTTTGAAACATTCCTGCACTCTTTGTTTGTCCAAATTGACAACACAAGAAGAAAAAGATGTATAGTGAAAAATGCTTATCTCACACATCTCTGAACATGGAAATATAGCATCCAATTTAGGAAAACATTTCAGTAGGCTGATCAAAATTTTCTCCAACCAGGAAAAAAGCCCATGTATGCTGCTGAAAAGTTAAAAACCTTAATATATTAATGGTACAAATGTAGATTAAAAAATCAGCACAAAAGAATTATTTGGACTGCTTGGATAAAAATTATTATTACATCAACAAATTCAATGATCCTTTCACTGATATGTTCTTTCTCTCCCTCCTTCTTTCCCTTCTTCCTATAATTATGATCTCATCTTAACATTTTTATCTTTTATGTAGGTCACAAAATACAAAGGCGATTTAAAAAAGATAAAAACAAGAATGTATGAACTTGTCAACATTATGAATGAGGTAAGAGGACAAGGCAAATATTATTTCACTTGTTGATTTTAAACTTCTCTCAGCCCCAGCCCAGATTTTCACTGTGTTCACACAACACACTTAACCAGGTAAAGAAAGAGAAGATGGATTTCTACAAGAATGCTATCTTTATTGGCTTTGAGTGAGTTAAAACTAGGTAATTTGGCCAGCTGATGATCCAGCATGTGAGGCCATCCCAGAAAATGGGTTATTTCAGTTACTAGGTTAATAAGCCTCTTATGGGAATATAGCCACTGTGTTGGGAGGATGCAAATTCAAAAGTGTTGCAAGAATTCAATCAGGACTATATCTGTAGCTGGATTCTTTCAGGCTGTGGTTAATGGTTCTGAATTGGGAGATTAGAAAGAGATGGACAGAGACTTCTGGTTTGTTGCTGTGGCTGCCGCAGACATTTGGAAGGCAAGCTCCGTCTTCCGCATTCTTTTTCGCTCCACTGGTGGACCCTGGAAAGGGTCAAAAATCGCCCTGTAGGGGTGACGAGCAAGGAGGGAACCCGCTCTTGATTGCAGGAGGGTGGCAGCCCTTCTGCTCGATCTGGGGCAGCCCTCCAAACTGGCAGAGGAAAGACTGGCCATAGTAATATGGCCAATCATTAGGCTGCAGACAGCCGAAGTCAAACTTACTACCAAGCACTTCAAAAGCAACGCAGATGAAACTGGGTGAGATCTGATCTCTTCTTTACTCTAAGTACTTTCTCTTGCTGTAAAAGCTACCTGAAGTATCTTTCCCCCTGTGAGGAGAGAGGGAAGGGAATTTCTATTCTACCCTCTAAGAATAGCGGCATCTGACTACCCTGGGGAATTAAAGCATTAAAAGAACAACTTTAATCTAATTGGATTTATATGTTCTTGATACTTGGGGACCAAATTTTTTCCTATTTTTATTTTACTCTTGTTTTTAATCTACAAAAAAGAAATAAAATTGGAAAAAGGACTATAAAAATTTTGGACTCAAAAAACCTTAAATGGCATTGGTGACATCTTGTGGTGATGTTTGATACTACAAATTGTTATTTCCTAAAAGAGACTTGGCTCAAAGCCCAGACCTGAGATAAGACTTTTCTGACCTTGGCACCACCTGTGAGAGACTTAGCTATAAGAGTACAGCTGAGTGGCATAACTGGCCTACTTGAACTGTGAATGTAAACCTTTATTGACTCTCAGATTTATAAGTGAGAAACTGTTTTCCTATCTCTTCATTTGAGGAATATTGGTCACTATATGAGATGTTGAAATACCTTGGATTATAAAATCTTGCTTCACAAACAACTTCTACTAGAAAGACTATTTATAAACATGTGAAAGAGATGGATGAAGACCAGGAAAAGATCCTTTCCATGTTGAAAGCAATACATGAAACCATTCTTTTAGCTTGTGATAAAATAAGACTTAACATAAAAGGTCAAGATGCCAGCTTAGATACACAAACCCAAACTTTGACTATAATCAAAGAACCAACAATGCAGAAGATAACAGAAGAAGTGGGACAATCAAATATTAAGACAGAGGACTCAATTGACCAACAAATACAGCTGATGGAAAATCCAGAAAAGGAAGTGACAACACTAAAAATGGAAATGACTTTCTATATAAACCAGAAGAAATTTGAAAAAGAAGAACAGATTGAATGGAAGACAAACATATCAGGGCAAGCATGGGGAATTGGAATAACAGGGAGACAACATAACAAATACAAATGGGCTAGTCCTTCCAAAAAATGACAATTAAATGGTCTCCTTTAATTTAAATAAAATATATAATAATAGAGGGAGATCTATTTGATGATCTAAAAGCACTGATATGGAAGCCTAATTGGCAAAGGAAGAAAGCCAGAATAAGGTTAAATAAAATTGGGGTTTTGACTTATTAGAGGGGATTTCATATTATTAATTAGAGATTTAAAGGGAGAAGTTGAAATAAGGGGAATTCTGGTCATTAGATTCAAAATACTTGGAAATTAGTTGAAAATAAGGACTTTATCTGTTTAATATTTAAAAATTAGACCTAAAAGGAAAAAGAAAATCAATTATTATGAATATGTTTGATTTATTGATTAACCCAAGTAATATACATAATGGTTTTGATTTATCAAAGGGAATATTGTATTATTAAGTAGATGATTTAATATGGTGGGAAATAAATAACTCTTAGGAAATAAAACAAGATTACATTCAAATAGATAAAATGTGTATTTTGGATATTAGATTTTGTTATGAATGGAGATAAGAGAAATCTTGGTTATAAATATAACCAAATAAATATAAATATCAAAGGTTAAATTGGAATGTTGATGAGAAACTAAAAATTGGGTAAAAATTAATAACAGGATATGGATTGTTTATGAAGATTGAATGTAATTAAGACATGTATAAGCTAAAAATTTATTGATAAATGTAATAATGATGTTTTTATTGAGTTGATATAATAAGAACTGCATGTCAAAGCAAGAACAACCAATGTACTAGTTTGAATACGAGACAGTAAATGTTAAGGGGAAAAGAGAAGAACTATTTGATGTTGCAACTTGAGATTTGTACTAAAGATTTTGTTATTGAACTATTGATTAACCCAGTCACCACATTGCTTTTTAATTACTTAAATGTAAAATTGGGAAATTAATAAAATATATTTTTTTAAAGAAAGAGATGGACAGAGTCAGCCTATTCTAAGCTCAGTTGATTATGAAACTGATCCCTGAGAAGAAACCTGGAGAGAGGAACTCAACTTGATGTGGATTGTGATACTTAGGAGGAGATACACTCCTATCACAGTCTTCTATTAGCCTTGTTTACATTTTCACTGTTGATGATCAGCTAGAAACAGGGAGAGAACAGGAAGATTGATGAGTCAACTCTCATCAACATTATTATTATTCCCCAATATATAGAGTCCTCAGTGCTGTCTGAGCTTGGTGGTTTCCTTGCAGACATTTCATTATCTGACTACTCCACATGAGTAAGCAAAGCAGCAAACTCAGAGAGCACCAAGGACTTCAACCTTGAGCTCCAGAGATTTCTCTGCTATTGATGCCTAGGTCTATTTTTTTTTAACCTGCCTGTAGAGGCCAATGTCGGTTGCTTTTTAATTTTGAAATGTTTTTCAAGGTTTACTTTTGTTTGAGTTTCTGACTGATGCCATGTCCACCTGACAGATTTGCATCCCTTTGAATATTCGTGTAGCATTGACTGGCCTAGTAATTTGGTTGGACAGAGATAAGATTAACGTGCAGTCAGCAGCAAATGTTACTTTGGCCTTATTTGGAGTCTGGAGAGCGACAGTCTTGCTGAAGCAGAGAAGTCATGATTGCGCTCAGTTATTCACGTACGTCTCACTGTGGGGAAAGGGAATGGGGGTGGCTGGGAGTGGAGGATAATGGGAAGGTTAGTGCTTGCACAGAGCTTTTGCTCTATGCTGTTTGCTTTAAACCATGTGTGAACTATGTTTCTGGGTCAAAGTCAACCACTTATTTTGTAAATAAGAGCTTTTTTGAGAAGTCATTGAATGATTGCAGGTGAAAAACTCAGCTTGATTTCATTTCACCTGGATTTAAAATTGAAACTCAAATGATTATCCTGGTATACTTTTGCTGTACTTACACATGCATTTTTAATTCAATTAAATAATGTTTTGGTTCCCATCGGCACCAACTCAATGAACACTTGCATTATACATTAGTAAACCAAGAATAAAGTAAAATAATAAAATACCCAATCTATATATGGTGCTTAGCAATGTGTGTGTGTGTGTGTGTGTGTGTGTTTCCCTGCCATTTCTAGGGGGTTGTGCTCAACTCTGATTCACAGCTGAAGAGCCAGCATTGTCCAAAGATGCTTCCATGGTCATGTGGCCTGCATGATCAAATGCCAAAAGCACGCGGAATGCTATTATCTTCCCCCAAATGGTACCTATTTATCTACTTATGTTTCTGTGCATTTGAACTGCTGGACTGGAGCTCACTGCATCAGGCAGAACTTGGGTCTCAAACTGTCCACCTTCCAGTCAACAAGCCCACTGTCTTAACTGCTCAGTTCCAGATACCATCATACCATAATTGTATGACAATACCAAATTGTATTGTCATACAATTTCATGAGTGAGAAAATGATATATTTCTTGTCTTATATCTATAAGATATTGCACAAATAACAATTGTGTTGTGAGGAATCTTACAGGATACTTGCATAACAAGTAGGTCTTATGAAATAGGGGCTAGATGGAGGGCAGATCTAAATACAAGAGAGAATATTAAAAAATAACAAAAAAAATCCATTTTATTTTTCCACAGATGTTGATTTGACTTTCCACCCAATCATCTTTCCCAAAACCATCTAGTCTGCAATAACCCCACAGCTAAATTGATAGACAAAATCTATTAAATAAATATGTATTTGGGGTTTGCATAGTTAACGGAATTAAATTAACCCAATGGGCTGCATTCAGACAACATGCTAACCCCTCTCCCCAACCTCATTCACGCTAACACCAGCCAGACTCACCATACAATGAAAATGCATCCTGAATATTTTTAACAGACCTGCTTAGTTAAATGGTTTCTGAGACTAGAGCCTAAAATGAATTCTAATGTTCTGAAAACTGGTAGTAACTGAGGACAGGTCGAGGGGTTTGCAGAAAG
>NW_015389796.1:17581-20819 GCF_001527695.2 Protobothrops mucrosquamatus | reverse complement strand
GTAGTAGGAGGTAATCCTGTTTCCACCAGAAGGTCATTTTATTCAGAAAGAGCAACTCATTCTTAATTCTGTTTAGGATGGCTACCTTCAATATTCTGAAAATGCTAGCTTGTAGCAAAAGACACTGAATAGTTTTTGGACTGAAGTTGCCTGTAAGTTTTAGTAACTGAATAAATGCAGACAGCAAATGGATGCATGCATTTTGATCTTCTCCTGTGCTGTAGCTTCTGGGCTTTAAAGTTTCCTTCTAGATGTATTTGTGTATGTTCTGGAGTCTTGGTGGGCACACATACATTCAGAAAAGCTAGAGGAATCCTAAGATGGTACCCTCAACTTAAAATTAGTCACTTAGTCACCAGTTTTAGCCACTTAGAGCTAATAATAATTTGATTCAGTTTCAGTTTCTTGGCAGACTAACAATAAACAAATTGTTCTCTTTTCTTCAGGATCATAGCACAATAAATCTTAGGATGGCAGTTACAATGGCCCATGAGCTGGGTCATAATCTGGGCATGCATCATGATGAAGATCAGTGTAATTGTACTGGATGCATTATGTCTGCCGTGCTAAGGTAAGGATTGAGGAAAACTTTTAATGTCTTTCCAATCAAGTTATTTTTAAATGGTTGCAATTAATTGTTAAATTAAATATACTGAGAATTTACAAAAATGAAATGGCCAGGGAGCTACAAAAAAGAGGGTTTTGGTCATTTGTTTTGTCACTTTACCATGTGTGGTTAAAATGTGTCGTATTTAAAAAGGTAGAACTGTTCTCAACAATTGAATAGCCAGCATTCAGTAGCTTCCTCCAAAACACCAGAGTTTAAAGAAACAGCGTAGGAAGGATAGCCAAAGAAACCAAATATTAATATCTGTGATGGATAAAAGAGAAAACCAAGTTAGACGTTAAAGATTTTCCTAAAGTGAAAAGCAGAATGGGAAAAAAAATATTCTGAACCAGGCAACAGCAGGAAGAAAAAGATAAAGTAGCATCCTTGGGGTTTTCCTGCCTCGCCCTTTCATCAAGGTAGAATATGTTACATCTCTGTCATATATTGCAGTCTTCTGAAATCAGCAGGTAGCAACATACAGGAAGTCATTGACTTACAACCATTTGTTTAGCAACCGTTCAAAGTTACAATGGCCCTGAGAACAGTGACTTACGACCGGTCCTCGCAATTACAGCCATCGCAGCCTCCCTTCAGTCACAGAATCATGTATTTATGACACTTGCAGCATCCTTCATTCCTGGGATCCTCATTTGGGACTTTCCCAGCTGTCTTCCCATATGCAAAGCCAATGGAGCAAGCTGGGTCCCTTAATGACTGTGTGGTTCACTTAACAAAGTGGGAAAACTGGTTGTAAAACTGAGCACGACTCACTTAACAACTGGCTTGCTGGGCAATGGAAATTCTGGTTTTAGTTGTGACAGCAAGTCAAAGACTACCAATATTTTCTTCTGGGTGCAAGTTTAGCCCTTACTTCATCAAGAAGGAAAAAGAAAGCAAAATCTTCTCAGCAATTGTCTGTTGCAAAACTCCCCATAACTTTTGTGTAAGCGTTTTGTGTAGGCTCAGTGAGCAGCCCAGCTATTGATCAATTTCTGGTTTCTTCGGCTAAAGCCCGAGGACGTCTTTGCCTCCCATTTCATGCAATGGCAAGGAGGCCAGGAAGTATGGAGAATGCCACGTAGCCTTTCCTGTCCTTCCTGAAGTAGTCCCAGGCATCATGATTACTCTTTAATACTTCTAGACACTTCATGGTGTTTTGTATGGAAGACTTTGCTTAGAAAACAATTTTGCTCAATTAACCCCACCAAAGGGGTCTGGTGCAACTTTGACCTTGGAAGAAGACCACCTTGTCTATTTAATGGCCACCAGCAGATTCTCTTTGCGTTCTTGTTTCGACCCCCTGCAATGATTATATTCCTAATGATTTGAATTAACATTAGGAAGGTGCTTTGCTGGGCTTAGGATGCCATGTTTGCATCTATTTAAGTATTCAGCTTCAGAGCTCAGTGACATGTTGCTGATATTATCCCTTTTCAACAAAACAAATGAACAACAAATACTTTAAGAAAATAGAGAGTTGGCATACTTAGCTCTCTATTCATTGTTATAAAAAGTACAATCCCTCCAAAAGAAGAAAAGGAAAACTGGATCAAAATTCCACTGTTTTCCCTTCAATTATATTATTGTCCTTCCACAGAGAGGCTGACTAAAAATGAAAATAAAAGGCAGCTCACTCAAACACAAGACGCAGCTCAATCAACTAATATCACGTGGAGTTCTCATTGCAAATCTATTTTATTAAAAAAGAAAAGAAAGTTAGTGGAATTAAACTGAGGGAGCATAATCTGGGATTACGATCATTCTCTAATCTATTTTGTTAGCTTTATTGGGAAAAAAACCCACTGCATTTCTTCATTAGCCACCCTTTTTCCATCTTATATGTTTTTGCAATGAATTCTGTTCCTAGTCCAAATATAGATGATGTCATGGTCTTATTTTGGTTCATCTCTACAGCCGTCAACCTTCCAAACTGTTCAGCAATTGTAGTAAGAATGATTATCAGACGTTTCTTATAAATCGTAGACCACAATGCATTCTCAATGAGCCCTTGAGAACAGATATTGTTTCACCTCCAGTTTGTGGAAATGAACTTTTGGAGGTGGGAGAAGAATGTGACTGTGGCTCTCCTAGAGTAAGTTTTTTTTTAATCAACAAAAATGATTTGAAGAATTTTCTCAAAAATGGGATTCCTTGAAAAATGATCTGGCTTTCTAAGTGGTTTCAGTCATCCGAGGGGTTGGTTTATAAATGGCATAGGTTTGTGCCATTTATGTGCATGCATGTATGAAATGGTTTCTTGGATTTGGTGAACCAGTTGTAGAGGAATGGAGAACTGGTATCTCACTACCATTTGGGGAAGACTGCGTATTTTTAAAAATGGGTGATTGACAACTCCAAATAAATCCTTCTCTCCTGAAAACTCCTATTTTGTTGACATGGCCACATTATCTGTCCCACTATTTTCTTGAGCTGCTTTCTCCCATATCTGATGATCTTTAATCTATGCTCTGATCTTAATATTATTTTTATAAGAACAGTAATTTAGTGTTCTTTTTATATTGTTAAATACACTTGTAATGGTCTGTGAGAATGTCCTTGAGAGACAAAAGAAGGAGGAAACATCTACTCAATGATCATATAAGAAGTAGATTAGCCTGCAGAAGGAAT
>NW_015389796.1:14418-17193 GCF_001527695.2 Protobothrops mucrosquamatus | reverse complement strand
GCTGCTTTCTCCCATATCTGATGATCTTTAATCTATGCTCTGATCTTAATATTATTTTTATAAGAACAGTAATTTAGTGTTCTTTTTATATTGTTAAATACACTTGTAATGGTCTGTGAGAATGTCCTTGAGAGACAAAAGAAGGAGGAAACATCTACTCAATGATCATATAAGAAGTAGATTAGCCTGCAGAAGGAATGGGGCATGGCAAACATCTCAAGAAGAACACCTCCCACCCATTCTCTTGGTCCATAAAGATGAGGTGGTAGAAATGTATTGAAGGATTCTGCTACTGTAACCTTACAATCAGGGTAGTGTTAATACTCATGGTTGGTGCTTCTTCTCTGGACTACCTCAAAGGCTGGCATGATGAGTAGAAAATCCCTCATGAATAAGAAAGGAATAGGGCTTTAGTTATGTGGGCTTCACAATTAGGAGATGAGGATATTTTTGTTTATTTTATTCTTTTCACCTAGGAAATATCAGATAAGGCTCTTTCACAGAAATATGCCAGTTTATGTATTTGCTAGCATGAACCCATAAGAGGGATCACATTGCAGAAATTTCCCTCTTCAAAATAGACCAATTAAAAAAGACCAGGCAGAAAATTCTATGACATCATTTGATATGTTTTGGTTTTCAGAATTGTCGAAATCAGTGCTGCGATGCTACTACGTGTAAACTGACACCAGGGTCACAGTGTACAGATGGAGTGTGTTGTGACCAGTGCAGAGTAAGACTTGTTTATTTTTAACACCAGGAGAGATTTTACCCTGCTCCATACTAGCCATATAGAAATGTAAATATCTCTTGGCTGATTACTATGATCAAAACATTTCAACCCTATTCCTATCCCTTCTTCCAGTTTATTTTACCCTTATGAACATATCCATAGGGAGGATAATTTAACAAAATTTCAGCCTTGTCTCAATCTTAGATGCACTCTTTCGGCATGTTAAATTATGTCTGTGAAAATAATATATTTGTTCTTTGACTGAGATTGAATGGAAACCAAGTTTAAACAAGGATAGGCAATATTTGAGGTTGGTGCCCTAACTGAGCTTCCTGACTTTCTGGAAGGTTCTAAGAGGTCCCTGGTAATGCTGTGACATTTTTCTCTCTGAGCCTTTTAGGATGGAAAATAGGTGCAGGAGACTTCTGGAAGTAAAGTTGCTTTTTTTTCCCCTTAAGTTCTCTACCTGCTCTCTAAAGCTCCAAATTCAGGTGTTTTTGTGGAGGATTCTGGAGGTGCTGCAGGACCATGAAAAGAGAGGTGCTAGTTCCTCATTCCTTCTTTCTATGTGGGATCCCAGTGGACTCTGTAATGAACGTTTTGAGCAGAGTGGCCCAAACCATTATGTTATTTCCATATTTCCATCACAAGCCTAGTTTCACAGCAGGAGAAGGGAGCTACCAGTTTTTCAGCACCTGACAGAAAATTCCATGAATGCTTCTTCCCATGTAAAGAAACAAAATATATCATGAGAAGTTCAGCAATTCACTTTTTGCTGCTTTTTCATGGCAGCCCAATTGATTTTCCCTTTATGGTCAACCAACCGGTAGAACTTGTGTTTCAGGAATTGAGCCTTTCATTGCAATCATTCCCCACAACAAATAAGACAGACTGAGACTTCTAGGCACCACACACAGTTGTAACAGGGCAGGGATGCCTTGCTTGGTGATCCTCAAGACAGATGAAGAGGAGGTTTTGAAATGTGTTGTGAATCATGGTTTGACTCTTTGATCTCTGCTGCTGAAGAGTGATAGCTGGACTATTTTTGATTCTCACCCACAGTTTAAGGGGGCAGGAACAGAATGCCGGGCAGCAAAGGATGACTGTGACTTGCCTGAAAGCTGCACTGGCCAATCTGCTGAGTGTCCCATGGATGACTTCAAAAGGGATGGACAACCATGCCAAAACAACTTTGGTTACTGCTACAATAGGACGTGCCCCACCATGAACAACCAATGTATTTCTTTTTTTGGGTCAAGTAAGTCAACTTTATCATTTCAGAATTGTGATGTTATAAAAGATTAAGACAGTCATTGCCATTAATGAAAGATATTTTCTTCTTTGTATCCATAGTAAATCATCATTACATTTCTGTTCTGTAACAGAGTTGGAAGGAGCCTTAAAGGTCTTCTAGTCCACCTCCCTGCTCAAAAAGGAAGCCTTATACCATTTCCAATCTCTTCTTAAAAAACCTCCAGTGTTGGAGGACCCACAACTTCTGAAGTTTGTTCCTGAAGGAATATTTGTTTAAGATAAAGCCTCCATTCTTTGTAGGCTTTAGAGCCCAGAGATGGACTTTGGGGAAAGGATGCTTTTGTGGGTTTTTCATACGTTCCCAAATTGGAGAAAGATCAGAGCCAATCTCGATGAGAGATAATGTAAATTGAACATGGGACTGTGTGCTAAGTGTATTCAAACCTGCAATTTAAATTTTCCTTTTATTTGGCATAATAGTTGAAGAAACAGATGTTGGGGATGTGATTCTTATCACTGATCACTCACCATTTTAATGCCAGTCTATTACAACATTTTCAGCATGGATTTATATGGAAAAAGAAAACTGAAATAAGTTCCTCTTTTTCATATAGGGTAGATAGTTTTCAGCCATCAGGGAGATATATCTTGGCCATATATAGGTGAATCAATGAGGCTTTGTATATAGAAAGTCCCAAACACAGGTTTTGGGTCAAATTTAATAGAATAATAGAAGAACAGAGTTGTAAGGAGCCTTTGATGTCTTTTAGCCCAACCTCCTGTTCAAG
>NW_015389796.1:7873-14135 GCF_001527695.2 Protobothrops mucrosquamatus | reverse complement strand
TTGCAATTGCAACACACTGCTGGCTCATATTTAAGTGATTGTCCACTAAGACTCCAAGTTCCCTCTTACAGTTACTAATATTGAACCAGGTATCATCTCTTCTGTACCTGTGCATTTGGTTGTTCTTTCCTAAATGTAGAATTGTTTTTTACTTTTTTGCTATTTAATTTAATTTTCTTAGATTGGACTCAATGTTCAAAAGATCCTTCTGGATCTTAAGCCTATCTTCTGGAGTGATTGTTATTCCTGCCATTATGGTGTTCTCTGCAAATTTGATGAGTGTCCCTTCCATCCTCTTGTCTAAATTGTTTATGAAGGGTCAGGTGGCATGTGATGATGATTGAGAATCTGAATTACAAATCAGAACATTAAGCGATCAATTGGATTTATAGAGGATGTGATTTGGACAATAAATAGACACTTGCTGTATTATTTCCATTGCTTTGAAAATGAAAACTCTCAGTTCAAACAAAGAAGTCATTATTTTGATCAGGTAAATAGCATGAAATGAGGTAACATTCCAAAGAATATTAAAAGCTCAATCCTTTGCAAGTAATCCAACTGTATTCAAAGAGGCTTGTGCCCACGAATTGACAGGTCTCAAACCAAGAATGACACATGATGGTTATTCCAAGCTGAATTCTTTCTTGTTTCATTCCTATAGTCAAAGTCTTGCCAGACTAAGGATTCTACTATCTGCATATACAATACACTCTGTAAACTATTAGGGAGGAGATGTCTTCACCCTCTTTCTCTCACACATGACATCCAGGCAGAGTTGCCTCTTACCCCTCTGGATTTCACCCCCTCCCTTCTGGGAATCCATTTCTTCACTGCATTCCAGCACAGGAATGTATCCATGATAGAGCTAAAGTGGAAAAATGTGGACACAGAGGAAGAAATCTGGATTCAGATTCCCCTACAGCCATTGATTTACCGCATGGTCTTCTGCAAGTTGCATTGTAGTGGCTTCAGCTTTGTGTCCATAAAATGGAATAAGCAAGTTTAGTGTAACACTGTACGTGATAGTGAAAGCTTCATAATGAGGAATAAGTAAGTCAATATTAACTAAATTATTTGGAATTCCTCTGAAATCACTTAAGCCATTCTTTATCCTGCTGGCATGTTACACATTCAGGTATTTGTCTTGGTTCCTCACTCCTTCTTGCAGGTGCAACTGTGGCTAAAGATTCATGTTTTCGGAAAAACCAGAGAGGCAGTGATTATGGCTACTGCAGAAAGGAAAACAGTAGAAAGATTCCATGTGAACCACAGTAAGCTTTCTAAATTATTTTCTGCAATGTTGATGATATAATATAAGGATAATAAGAAATATTTTATGGTCCACATCTGTGGGAATATGACTCTGTCGCCCGGCTAAAACAATAGAAATATGAGCCAATTTCTGAATGGCTGATTTTTCTTTGTTTTCCATCTGGGGTTACAAGATGGAGCAAAAGTGGGGTGTAAAGAGAATGCCGTGAGGATAGAAGGTTGTGTGAGAAAGGACAGATAGTCCTTGACTTATAACCTTTCGTTTAGCGACTTCAAAGAAGTGACTTACAACTGATTCTTCTGCTTCCAACTCTCACAGCCTCCTGTAGTCATGTGATCAACATTCAGGTTCCTGTATTTATGAGGGCTGCAGTGTCCCGAGGTCACATGATCACCATTTTCCATCTTCCCAGCCAGTTTCCAACAAGCAAAGTCAATGGGGGAGGTTGGATTTGCTCAACAACCATGTGATTCACTTAACAATTGTAGTGGTTCACCTAACAGCCATGGCAAAAAGGTCATAAAATTGGCAAGGGAAATTCTGGATACAGTTGTGGTTGTAAGTTGTAAGTTGTGGTTGTAAGTCAAGGACTACACTATTATCTGCCTTTCTTATTAGCTGACATCACCTAGCTTATTTAGCCTGCATATTACTGAATAAACCCTTCTTGGCTGAGATTATGAATAGCATTTAGTCATAAATCATGATTTAGAAATCATAATGGCTAAATTGGCTCCACATGTTGAACCCAAACTAAACAATAAGCCACATTATCTTTTAGGGGTGTGTGTAAATCCGGACTCTGCCTTTAACTCTTACGCAAACACACAGACCTTTGTGGCATTGTTTCCTGTTAAAGGAAGGGATGTTCTTATTTTATACATCCTTAGAATCTGGAAAAAACTAAATCTCCTAATTCTGCTTTAGGCGTTTTCCAGCTGGATAATAGATGCATTCCTTGCTCTTACGATGAGAATCCTGACTCAAACTATCTTCACCCCCAAAAGAAGGAAATCACAGTGAACTAGTTGGAGATACAAGAACTATGTTTCTCTATTTTGTTTTAAACCTTGAAACATCTTGTGGGATTTTTCATTTATGTGTTAAAAAAGGCAATCCAGTTCATATTGATGCTGAACAAACCTCTGGTTCTCCATCTCTAATTAAAACAAAAATGCATAAGGGATAACCCGAGATAAACTGATTGTCAGCAGAGTCACGTGCTCTGATCACCTCCTAGTTGGATTACTGCATAGGGCTACCCTTGAAGAGTATTTGGAAAGTGCAACTGGTACGGAACATAGTGGTGTTGATAGTTCTGGAGGGGTCTCACACGTGACACCGCTGTTATATGATGCACAGGTTGCCAGTTTGTTTCTGGGTCAATTCAAGGAGTTGGTCATTACCTTTAAAGCCCTTTATGACATAAGTCCAGGGAACTGGTGGAAGTGTTGGGATTAACCTGCTCCGGTCCTTTTAGTGGAAAAGGTCTAATTCTTATCCTGTCAACCAAAGATTTTTGGCTGGTGAGGTGCAGGAGAAAAGCCTATTCAGCTTTTCCCCCCTTGCAATGTTCTCCTGTCAGAGGTCTGCCCCCAGAGTTCAGGCCCCCAGGAACAACTTCAAGCATGGCTCTGCTGCTTGGCGGGGGACCCCAACACGGGCCTGCTACATTAGGGATGGCTGATGGAATAGTGAAGACTCTTATCCCCAAGCTGCCCATCATGTTTCTTAATTTTTACCTTTTATTCTAATTGTAATTGTTTGTGGCACTTTCTAACCTTTTATTATATCGTAAGTCACCCAAAAGTCATTCAATTAGTGAGATGGGGGACATGGGAAATGAATGAATGAATATTTGCAAATAAGTAAAGGAACAAACCTCATTCTTATTAATTAGTATGAATTGACTGCTTCCTTTTCAGAGATGTAAAATGTGGCAGGTTATACTGCTTCCGTAATTCACCCGGAAAGAAGAATACTTGCAGTGCCATATATACACCCAATGATGAAGATACTGGGATGGTTCTTCCTGGAACAAAATGTGCAGATGGAAGGGTTAGTAAAACATTACTTCTAATCTGTGTGCTCTAAAGTCTGATTCCACGAGGTGATCACTAAAATAATTTTGCAATCTATCAATGTGAAAGTTGGTCTAGATTTTCCACACTACAGTGAATCTAAGTAGAAGAAAAAGTGTCCATCTAGCCTTCTTTTGATTGTTGTTATTTTGTTTTTCCTTCAAAGAACAACCCCAACAAATGAGGTGAATGTCCAGGGCTGTTTCTTTCTTGCAAGAACAAAACCCCTGGCCTTCTCAGAGCCTTGTGCTTCTCTCTCGTAGCATCTTCTGGATGGACTGTCAAGAGACAGTCCTTTCTTTTATCTTGTAGGCATCTCCATAGGGAAGGTGGAAGAGAAAAATGAGAGAATCAGGGCAGAGTTGGTTGTGACCTAACAATGCAGCCACTTAGAAATGCTGAACCAAACCCAAACTTACCTTAAAGAATCAGGAATCACTTCCCCTTGACTTTTATACAATATAGAAGCTGAAAGAAGTTAGTTCAGAAAGTTCTGTCTTATTCCATTGATCATCTCTTGCTTTGACTTTCAGGCCTGCAGCAACGGACAGTGTGTTGATGTGAATAGAGTCTCCTAATCAACCACTGGCTTCTCTCAGATTTGATTCTGGAGATTCTTCTTTCAGAAGGTTTGGCTTCCCTCTTCTTCAAAGAGACCGATCTGCCTGCATCCTACTAGTAAATCACCCTTAGCTTTCATATGGAATCTAAATTCTGCAATATTTCTTCACCATATTTAATCTGTTTACATTTTACTGTAATCAAACCTTTTCCCCACCACAAAGCTCCATGGGCATGTACAACACCAAGGGCTTATTTGCTGTCAAGAAAAAAAATGGCCATTTTACCATGTTGCCAATTGCAGAGCACATTTAAGTTCTGCCTTTAGAGCTGGTGTATTCAAAGTCAATGCTTCCTCTCCCAAAATTTCATGCTGGCTTTCCAAGATGTAGCTGCTTCTATCAATAAACTATTCTCATTCTGCATTTTGAAAAGGCTCATCTTTGAAATATGGTTTGCTGGAGTAAACCGCATCAAGAACTTGCATGCAATCCTGAGGTAAACCATCAGGAGAATTATCTACTGGCATTAAAGGAACTTATTGACAGCCATCCAGAAAATTTAAAAGATAGCATTTTGTCTCAGAAGGCGCCCCTAACAATAAATAAATCCACATATTGCAACACAGTTCCAAAGGTGCTTTTCAAAAGGCAAAAGGACCTTCTTGGTTTTTTTCTTTAAAAAATTTACACGTCTTAGTTATGTGAAGAAATGAAGAAGCTTCTTGGATAAGAAGCAAAACATTTTCTTTTTTTAAAAAAGTATTTATTTTAATTTGTCAACAGGAATAAAATAAAGACAGGGAAACAGAAAAATTAACACCAACACTAAGAGTGAAGAAAAAGGAAAAATAAAGTGTTTTTTTAAATGGGTACAAAAAAAGGTGGGGGGACCTAAAGGTTGAATATATCCAACATCACAGGATTCAATCTGAGTCCGTCGTCAGGACCAGAAGTTTCGTCTTCCAAGCTTCCAAGCTTCTCATGCTTCTCATGCTTCTCATGCTGGAGCCCATCCTCAGAGCCCATCTCTGTGTCCAGCATGAGTCCGAAAGGTCAGGAAACAAAAACTGGTCCTGGTGACTGAACCAGATTGGATCCTGCAACATTATCCTGGGGAATGTATGTTCTCCTTCATTCATGTCTGACATGGAACAAAAAGAGCTCACCCCGGCTGGATGCTGAAACATTGAAAAAAATGATAGGTTCTCCTTCTCTTACGTAACGGGTCTACAAATAGTTATAACCTTTCCCATCCTTATTTGACAAAACTACTATATTAAACAAACAAATATTCCAGATGAGAGAATCCATCTATTATTGTATTCAACAGGTAGAAAGTCTATCAACGGCTTCCAGTCTCTTATAAACCTGTCTAGTCCATTGTCTGATCAAAGCAGTTGGTTTTGTGGGAAAGACCTTGGGAGACTGGGCAAAGAGAGGGAGCAGTCACACAAGAGACAAGATGGCCCCATAGCTGCATAATAGGTGGAGCAAGAGACTTATCAGGGATCCTCCCAAGTTTCTGTGAAGGAAACAGTGGGAGATTTCTCCTTTCAGAGACTAGAGGAGTTGGTTTTCCAGACTCTCATCCCTCCGTTTCTACTCCTATTCTGCAGTGGAAAAAGCTCCTCAAATAGACCACTAAAAATTGCTCACTTGAGCCCTGGTGCTCCTCGTACGGAAGTACTCAATTCAAAAATATCTATTTGTATTTGTGAAAACCCATTTAACCACTCTGATGGAACAGCTTACCTCCTGGAGTTGTAGGTACTCTATCTGAGCAGATCGGTCAGAAAGAGTAACTCACTTGGTCAGTTAAAGCTACCACCTGCAACATTTAATAACAAAATGCTTTTTAGAAGCACATTGTCATGATTCCGACAGATGAAACTCTTCAAAGAACTTCGAGGCATTGTTTACCTTAAAGAATCTTTATTCGAGTAGCATAGCATCGGCACGTACATAGGCAAAGCCAAAATCTGAATTCCCCTCCCCTGAGCACATAGTATCAAAGCACAATTCCCTCCTCTAATTAATAGTCATAAATAACATTCTCCAATTAGTTTGAAATGCAGTCTTTCCCTCCAGTTCTTCAACCCATTTCTTATCATCTTTTATTTCAAAAAAACTTGGTTCTCACACTAGATACACTATTGTTATGTCTAACTAAACTCTCATGCACATTCCTCGCCCCCAGTATCATCTAATTCTAACTCTAATTCTAAGAGTAAAACATAAGAAGGAAAATGGCTGTATCTCCATATGTTGTCAAAGCAAGAACATCCAATGTTAGCAGTGTGGACACACATATTCCATGTCTTGATAGCATTTGCCTTCCTTTC
>NW_015389796.1:5965-7008 GCF_001527695.2 Protobothrops mucrosquamatus | reverse complement strand
CTTACCACGTGGATGAAGAATGTTTTCCTCAGGAGGCCACGTGGCTTGCTGGACTGGAAGTTGGATGTTGCAGAGACTGATCTCCTGTTCATAAGCGTATCTTTGTTCACTTCTGTTAAGATATTAAAATTTAATAGCTGGAGCTATTAACACCCAGTTATAGCTGATTGGTTGAAGAATGCTGGCTCCTGCATGAAGGAATCTGCGCTGTGATTGGTTGTTGTGGGTATGGAGGGGGAGTTTCCCTTTTTTCCCTCGTGTATTAATGCAGTTATTTGAACTAGGCCAGTGATGGCAAACCTTTTAGAGACTGAGTGCCCAAACTGCAACCCAAAACCCACTTATGCATTGTCGGGTGCCGGGTGGGTGTTGCCCATTGGGTGGGTGTGGCCCATTGGGTGGGCTTGGCTGCAGTGGTGACAGCAGACGGGGTGGGACTAAAAAGTTCAATCAATCAATTCCAACTTTGCAAGTTTTTTTCCCTGTGAGAAGTTGAAATTGACTGATTGAACCTTTTTTTTTTGTACATGGCGGCGGAGGCCTAAAGCGAAAAGGTTTTATAAAACCCAGCTGAAGGCCAAGGACTGGGGCGACGGCACGCGTGCCCATAGAAACGGCTCTGAGTGCCGCCTCTGGCACCCGTGCCATAGGTTTGCCACCACTGAACTAGGCATACTAGGAAAAGTACATCACCAAATAAATTTATTAGATGCTCATGTACATGTATACAAGTTTTAATGCAGGCTTCTTGTTAATACAAAATTTATAATGATTGAATTCAGCCATGATATGCTCATTTATCTATTTCATTTATACCACAAATTTCCCCTCAACTTCATATTTAATGCAATACGTTTACAAAAGGTATCAGATTACACTATGGAATAAACATCTTTACAAACCTTTAGCCAAATATCAAACATTAATTGCCAAACAACCAACACTACTGCAACAACTGTTCATAACTCTGGCAAAAATGGACTATCCTTTGTCTTCTATATGAAGAGGAAGAAATGATTCCGGATCTCCTTACTTTCCGCCGC
>NW_015389796.1:0-5752 GCF_001527695.2 Protobothrops mucrosquamatus | reverse complement strand
AGACATGGCTTTTCCAACAAGCGGGCCTGGCCTAGGGAGGATTTTAAATTGGGTTTCTTAGAAATTTTAATTACCACAACTCTAAAATATTGGTTTTAATTTGGTTTTATTCGGTGGGGTTTGTGGGTTTGTTTTTGTTTTTAAAAATGTTGTGAGCCGCCCTGAGTCCTTCGGGAGAAGGGCGGGATACAAATTGAATAAAATGAAAATGAAATGAAATGAGTGATATATTAGAAAACAAGGCAGAAATAGATAAGAGAGAGAGAATTTGGATACTCCCTCAATATTTTAGCTTTTGTCCCTATTCACTATTTTATCCAGTCTTGCCCATTATTTGTGCAATGCATCTCCTAGTTGATCCTCAAAATATCATTATGAACAAAAAGGCAAGAGAACAGGACTTCACCCAGTATGGGACTCTGCCCAGTATGGTGCTCTGAACTAGCAACACATATGTTTGTACTGCTAGATAGCTGGTTTGTACTGGTTTGTACTGGTTTGATAGCTACAGAGCAGGGGGGGGGAAGCAATGACTTTCAACTTCCTTTGGTGCAGTAAAATAGAATATCAACATCAAACCTCATCTTTTTACTTTTACAAAATAGTGTAAACTAGCCATTTCGATAACAATGAATCTATCAAATCAATAAAGCCTCAACTCAAAATTTCATTTTTTTCCATCTCAAGCACAAAGTCCAGAAGCGGTTCCCACATAGCAATAAAAGTATTCATATTAGTTTCTTTAAGCAGTACCTTCAATTTCGTCATCTCTGCTGGCTCCACCAGATTTTGCAACTATTCCTCTGTTGATGTGAATTGATGTGGTTTTCCCATCTCTAATCATAGAGTGACGTTGCTGCTGTCAACTTATATAACATCAAGGCTCCCTACTTTTTTTCTAGGTCTTTGTCCATTAGCCCACAAAGAAAAGTCTCTGGTTTTCTTCCTATATTCACTTTAAGAATTCTCTGTATTAACATGTGAATCCTACTCCAATATTTTCTTGCTTTATCATATGTCTACCAGAAATAGCAAAAGTCCACTCTTTACATTTACATTTGAAATGCCTTTATATATTTGTGATAACTTAACTGGTGTTAAATACCAATGTATATCATCTAGTAAAACTTTTCTTTTAACTAATAGTTTAATGTAAATTTTAATCTTTTATTCCACATATTCTCGCATTGTTCAAGCATTACATTATACCCAAAATCCCTTGCCCAATGTTTTACTTGTTCATTTTCCAGGTTTAAATTCAATAACATTTTATAAACGTTAGCAATAATATGTTCATCACTACCACACAGTAGGATTTCCAATTCATTTTTAACAAAACTAAACCCATGATTCTTTTTACCTTGATTAAATCTTTCTTTCGATTGCATATATGTGAACCAATGGCAGATATGACCTTCTGATTCTAACTCCTACTTGGATCTGAGGGTAGGCTCCCCCAAATTAAAATATATTATTTCACCATAAGTCCACCAATTGGGCCTCATCACCATCTCTTTTCTAAAAAAGGCTTCTTATGGGGAAACACAAAGTCGCACCTTCATAGAAAACCTTGTTTTATATTTATTCCAAACTCACAAAATGGCACATCTAACAAAATGATTGTTGAAATCAACACTTTAACTTTGTCATATCACAAGTAACCATGCCAGCCATACCTTAATCCATGGCCGTCCAGTAACCTCTTATTCTGAAAGTTCACCCATTCTTTTAGCCAAACCAAACAACAAGCATCAAAGTACAATTTCAAGTCAACCCAAATCCCCTCTTTCCTCTGATTCTCGAGTTTTCCCCTTGCCACATAAATTTTGAAATATCCCTCTGCCATTGTTTAAACAGAATATCAGTTGCCAATATTGGTAATGTTTGAAACAGGAAAAGCATCTTTGACAAAACATTCATCTTGATTACAGAAATTCCACCCAATAATGATAAAAACAATTTATCCTATCTTAGTACATCTTTTCTAATACCATTCCAGAGAGGCACATAATTATTTTTTGAACAATTTTGTGTTTGAGTTTGTTAACATAACCCCCAAATATTTCACCTTTTTCTCAACCCTAAAACCAAACTTTTTAGACAATATATCACCCTCCTGTGAGGTCATATCCTTAGTCATTATTGATGTTTTCTACTTGTTTATTTTAAAACCAGACAAGGAGCCAAACTCATTTAGTTTCCTCATCAAATATTGTTCCAACAGCAGGATAAACAGCAGTGGAGACAATAGACATCCTTGTCTTGTACCCTTTCGAATTTCACATGAATTAGTTAGATCATCATTAATAACACTTTTTGCTTCTTGTGATGTATAATCAGCTTTGAACCCTTGAATAAAGTTCCCATTAAAATACATTTCTTGCAGGACTTTAAACATAAAGATACAATTTAAGTTGTCAAAGGCCTTCTCAGCATCTAAGAATTTTAAAGATATTATATTCTAAATATTCAATAATATTCAAAACCATACTCACCTTACTCCTTAACTGTCTTTTTGATAGAAAGCAGCTTGATCATCATGAATATATATCTGTAAAACTTTTTTAGTCTTTCTGCCAAAATTGCAGTGAATCCTCATTTAATAATAAATTTGGTCTGTAGTTCTTTATCATCATAGCATGCTGACCCTCCTTCGGAAGTAACACAATATTAGCTTCTGTCCAAGTTGGGGGTATCTTTCCCCCTTGTAATATAACATTCATTATATTCTTTAATGGTTGCAGAGGTTCATCTTCAAAACATTTGTAATATTGACTTGTAAGTCCATCTGGGCCAGGGGCTTTCGCTTTGCCTAGATTATTATCAAAATATTCATGTAATTTCTTGTTACAATCCTTTACAATTGCCTCCATGAGTCTACTAGCATTAAATTGTCCATCTTTTCAAAGAATGTCTTTGATAATTTACCCTTTGATCCCCTTAATAGATGTTCTATCCCAAAGAGGAGAGTGGTGAAGAAAAGAGGAGAGGAGAGGAAGAAGAGGGAAGTAGGGAAGAAAGAGAAGAAAGGGAGAAAGAAGATAGAGAAGAAGGAGTGTGGATACAGTGAAAGGAGAAATGGGCGAGCAACACCAAAAGTCATGTGTATGTATTTATTTCATTTTATTAAAAGTATCTTATATATAAGAATGTAAAAAAAATGTATGTTAACATCTGATAAATATCACGATATATGTATGGGGGAGAGTTTGGAAAAATAAAAAAAAATTAAACAAAGATGTTCTATCCCAAAGTCACACCATTCCAATCCCCCAACATAAGCCAATTTTCATATGAAAAAGGTGAGAGTTGGTCCATAAGATACTCAAAGAAATTGTTTTTTTCCCCTCATTTGGCACACAAAGACCAATTCCTCCCCATGTCTTTTATTTATTAAATATTTCTGGACTTGTTTTCAATATGTGTTTCTTGAAGAAAGATTATATCAGTATTAAGTTTTCAAAAATAGTGAAATACCTTTTTACACTTAGATGGGGTTTTCGAGAAGAGATTGGACAGCCATTTGTCTCTATAGGGTCACCTGCCCTGGGCAGAGCTTGGAAGAGAAGACCTCCAAGGTCTCTTCCAACCCCATTGTTCTATGTTCTATGATTGCTCTTGGTTATCTGCAACTGACAACAAGTCTGTAATTATACAATGGAAGCTGCACAATGTGGATAGTGCTGATATTCAAAGGTCTCCAGGGACAGGTCATGGTTCCAGAGACTTAAATCTGGCCCTTCTTTCTTTGATGCCCACTTTCCAAGAAAAATAAGACTTTAATCCCAGTGCAACAATGCTGTAAGTGTATTGGAAATGGCAGCTTGGCAAGGACCACTTCTTCTCGTTTACAGTAAACATCTTCCTCTTATCCAGATGAAAACATCTTACTGACAGCTCATGAATGATAAATAAAACCTTGTTGTCTTTCCTTTTCTATTGACGCTGTGACTCAGGAGGGCTTTCACCCTGCAAAGTCTGTGCCCACAAAAATATTTTCAGTTTTTCTTGGCTTGTAAAGACCTTTCTATCAACTGATGAGAGGGGTGAAACAGATATTAACTTCCTGGAGAAAATACTTCTCTGAGGTTCTCTCACTAACCTTGATATCAGCTGCCAATGCATCATCATGGCCCATCATGGTGATAGATTGCCAAGAAACCCATAAAGCTGAAATTTGGGATGTATTGCATGAGTCCAGCAGCACTAAAAGCTGGCAATTACAATTAAAGAGGCCTGTCAAGCACACATAACCAAGACATTTGTTTCATTCAAAGCAGAGAAGAATTTATGATTGTTACCTCTAATACAAGGACCTTAAGAGGTTCACTCCTAATATAAATGAAAAGAACAAACAGATCATTGAGATGTACCAAAGCTTCTTCTTCTAAAAAATGGCATGCATGATAGAGTATGTGAATCCAAGAGGCAACTTTGACCTAGACAAGAACTGCTACATCAGCAAAGAGGGCTGAAGGATTCTTGAAGCTGAAAATTTGGCAATAAGTCTTAATGAATTTTGTAGAAGGGATGGAAACCCTAAGACCTCCAGATGCTATTAAATTAAAATCTAGATATATTGACCACACTACTTAGGGCTGCTGGGCGATGCCCAGTTGATTAGCAATATCTGGAAGTCTAAGGGACAATTAGTAAAGGTAAGGCAAAAGATTCTGAAAGAATAATCCTTATGCATAGAGTACATATACCTCTACATACATTCACCCAGTTGAATAAAATGCAGGCAGAAAAAAAAATGTTTTGACTATGATAGTGAATTACTCAGCAAACGTTGCTGTATAGGTTTTCTTTTCATACTGGAGGTATGAAAAAATAAATAATGTTTATTTTACCAAATGAGGGATCATGTGGAGGAAGACAACAGATGGGGAATCCTAACATTTTGCACTACCCAGAATGTGGAAGAAGAGATGGGGGAAAAAAAACCTTGGACTTAGCTAAAGAAAAAAAAGAAAGAAAGCAAATTTAGATAAGGGGGTATGTTAGATATACAATATGTGTCAGAAACCTATTTTTTGGGCTGTTTTGGTGAACAACTAAAATAATTTACACATAAAATTGGCTTATGGAGTAGCTAGTTATCGATCAGCCAGAAACTTTCTTATAATCATTGACCAATTCATACAAAGAAAAAAAGACAAATTCTAGTTCTAGCAAATAAAACTATGCTAAAACTAAATAAATGCTGCAGTCCCAAAACAGCATATTTTGTAAATAATACAGCAAACATAGCCACATTCAGAGACAGGAAAACTGAGATCAGACAATAATAATTTAGAGAGTATTAATCTGGATCACCTGGAAATGAATAACTATTATCATAGGGGAGAAATGTGAGATGATCTAGAAGTTTCTTTGTCTACCAAAATATGTGTGATGATCTCTCCTTCAGAAGTAAAATAAAGAGTTACAGAGAGACAAATTAATGGAGGAGAATGAGGTTGTTCAGTTGAGTAGCAGCTATGAGGAATGACCTCAATCATGGAATATTGTATTTTTTAATCTCTTCATTCTTTGATCACTTTAAATCAAAAGAAATGAGGGAGATGAATGTCAGAGAATAAAAGAGATTCTTGAATATAGGTCTTATGCAGCAATTTTCTTAGATTACATTGATGAGTTTTCTCTTTATATTTCTTCTCTTTGACCAAGATAATATAATTTGATTGAGTTCCTAATAATTCCTAGATTATGAAAATAGATAATAAGAGACCAGCAAATACAATACAAA
>NW_015389795.1:66967-77589 GCF_001527695.2 Protobothrops mucrosquamatus | reverse complement strand
AATATCATAAAACATATCTTCCTATCTGAATCCTGATTGGTTAGTTGGTACTATTTAATAGAAATACTTAGACTATGTACAAATCGGGCTGAGATATACCAATAAAACCAGATCCAGTTCTGGTTTAGAAGGGGAAAAGTATAAGGGCAGTAGCTAAAAGTGTTACTTTCATACACACACACACACACACACACACACACAAACTCACACAGAGAGTGAGTGAGCAAGAATTCAGATTAAAACCTCCAGAGAGATGATTATCCAACCTTTGCTTGGAGCCATTGATTCTACTTTTAAACTACTTTTCCTATTAGGAAATGTCAATCCTTCAAGACAGATCATACTAGGAATCCAACCTCTTGTAGGTCAGTACTACTTTTATTGTAAAGCTATAGTTCCAGAACCTTGTGAGTCTGAAAGTACTTCCCCCTTCCTCGTCTTTCTGAGACCTAAGGAGATTATCTTTGATGCTTTCTCATGTTACAGTTCTGTCCCAGACTCAGGTTTCTTTTATCTGAATACTGCCTTGGTAGTGGCTCTTGTTCCAGTCCTCAAGATCAGGGGTCCTCAACCTTGGCAACTTTAAGACTTGTGGACTTCAACTCCCAGAATTCCTCAGCCAGTTACACATTCATTGGACTCTATCTTGTGGTACCTTAAGATTATTATTCTATGTTCTGTACTTTGAGCACAGATTTTATCTTTCTCATATGCGACATACTTTAACATATTTGAAGAGTAGTATCCTTTCCAGAGACTTTCTTTATTCCTAGGTTGAAACATTTTCAATTCCTTACATCTGTTTTTCATTGGATTTTGCTTCTAGTCTGCTGATCATCCTTATTTCCTAGAACAGTGGTTCTCAACCTGTGGGTCGGGACCCCATTTGGGGTCGATCGACCATTTCATGGGGGTCGCCAAGCAAGGCTGTCCGCCATTTTTTTTGTCCGCCATTTTTTCCCCCTTTTCCGGCGGGTGCCTTACCTCCCTTGGGCTGGGCCAGCTGGTGGTCGCCCTGCTCCATCTCTGCCGCTTGCCAGCTACGCCTCGGCCGGCGCAGGGGGCGGAATCACGCATGCGCGGTGCTCCCGGGCAGGGAAAGTCCTCGACTTACGACTGGTTGGGTAGTCCTCAACTTACGACCGGTTTAGTCCTCGACTTACGACCGGTTTAGTCCTCGACTTACGACCGGTTTAGTCCTCGACTTACGGCCGGTTGGGGTCACGGCATTAAAAAGGTTGAGAACCACTGTCCTAGAACCTGTTCTCATTTGTCTGAATTCTTCTTAAATTGGGATATTCAGGAAAGGGCACTATAGGACCCTGGGGTGACTTTTGACAAATGCAATAGTCAGTGGAATTATGATGTCCATGACCTGGAGATTATACCTTTATTGGATACCGGCTAAAATTGCGTATTTTGTTTCTCTTTTCTGGGTGAAGATTTCTGGATTTGCTCTCTATTAAATCTCAGACTCTATTTTTAGCAGATTTCTCCTAACCGAGCAAAAATATGTTGCAGTTTACTTCTTTCTTCTGGAGTATTAACTATCCCAGTGTTTCTCAACTTTAGCGATTTTAAGACAAGTGGACTTCAGCTCCCAGAATTAAAGTTGCTGGTTGGGGAATTCTGGAAGCTGAAGTCCACTTATCTTAAAGTTGCTAAGGCTGAGAAACACTGAACTACCCTATCCAATTCTGTGCCATTTCTTGATCGGTTAAACATTTCTTCTATCTCCCTACTGATTAGTACAAATATTCAGAGTCCAAGACTTGACTTTGCACCACCCCACTGCATATCTTTCTCCAACTAGATAAGGAAATAGTGTTCTTTGAGTAAATAAAGTATGCTATGCACCATTTAATTGTTATGTCAACTACTCTATATTTAACAAGCTTACTAAATAGCATATGGCTGCAATCTTGACTTTTTAACCATATTTAACCTGCTGACACCCGTGAAGATGATATTCCTGGTGGTAGTAGAGGAGAAAGAGATACTCTCCCTTGTGAGTAATGAGCCTGGCAAGATTGATGTCAGGTGCAAAACCAAAAATGACCCATGGTGCTTCTTCCAAGCTGAGCTCTTTATTATTTCACAGCTATAGATCAAATCTTGCCAGACTGAGCCCTCTGCTATCTGCATCTACAATACACTATTAGGGAGGTGCTGTCTTTATCCTCCTTCTCTCACAGGTAACATCCTCTTACTCTTATTCCCCTGGAAGGCACTTCTTCCCTCTTGGCAACCCACCTCCTTACTATATTCTGGCAAAACGTGAACGACACTCTGCAAGATTAATGCGATCATCTTGTGCAAGTTCTTGGGAAAAAATACTGAAATCTTATAAGATCTCATGATCTTATGACACTTTGATTATATTTCTTTCAGGAGGAATCCAGCCAATCTTACAAAATTTGGTGGTGATGTTGTGAGCCAGAAGTCTGCAAGCACCTTGTGTATGTATAACAAATTAATATTTAATCAAGTTTATAGCTGAGGCATGTTATTAATATTATAATGGATATTTATGCCTAGGAAAGTATATAGTTATTACATTCCCTTCATCTGTCTTGAAAGGTTTGAGGCAGGAATAGACTTGCGAACAGAGAAGAAAGAGGGACATGGTTTAAATATCTGTAGGTGCACTTTGTTTAATAATAACAGATTAGGATGTTGGCTTCTATCCTTATCAGATCAGAGAGATAAATTCTCTTCTATTTGCTCCTTATGCTTTTCATTTAATTTGATGAAATAGAATTCTTTTAGAAATTCTTTCAAAAGAGAAGGAAAATCTGGAGAAAGTCTCATGGGTGGAGTATGGCTGATTTTGTACTTATGTAATGGCCAAAGAACTTATATGAAACCTGAGTTTTATCTAGAGCAGGGGTGTCCAACTTTATCAATTTTAAGACAGCTGGTGGGGGAATTCTGGGAGTTGATGTCCACAAGTCTTAACATTACCAAGGTTGGACATCCTTGTTCTAAAGAATCACCTCTCCAGAGTCCTCAAGCTCCCTGGCTTATACTTCTATTAAAAAACAAAAGAAGGACATTCATGGGTTACTCTTCCCCCAATAACATCTGCAACAAACTATGATGATGTCAAAGGGGAGTGTCCATAGGAGGAGGTCATAGTTTGTATAGCTATTTGCCTTGGATGGTCTGAGAATACCTGTCCTGGGCAGTGGATTGGACTAGAACAGTGTTTCTCAAGCTTGGTCACTCTAAGATGTATGGACTTCAACTCCCACATCCTAGAGTTGCCAAGGTTGAGAAACATTGGACTGGAAGAGCATTAAGATCTCTTCCCATCTTATGATATAAGAAGTCAAATTGTCTTTGAATAGGTAGTCATGGACACCAACTTGAATTTCTTGACTTCTCCCAGGTGAACATTCCAGTAAAATAATGACATGCGTAAGATGAGGTCATCATACAAATGTATTTATTTATTCATTTGCTACAGCTACCCATCTCAAGCAAGTGGTTCCATATGGCCTTGCATCCGTACATCTGTTACAAGCAGAAAAGTTGCAGAGTTTGCCTCAATACAGCCATGCCCTTGTCATCACCTGACCCGTCTTCCATCTGAGACCAAATACAAGCCAGTAGTTTAGACACAATGATGGATATAACATAAAAGAAGTGTAAATCCCAAGCTGAAATAAAATATGTTTATTTTCAGTACCAGAATTCATTCAGTGATAGAATTCAGTGGCTTTCTACCATTCTTTCTAATTCTTCCAGCTTTCCTTTGTTCTTTTTTTTTTTATGACAAATGGGTACACTTCCAAATAAAGCAATGTTATGTTCTATTTCTTTCCTAAGAATGCCCACTGTGCAAGATATGCGGAGGCCAATGGTATTCCTGGATTCAGCTGGTGCAGAACCTTCATGGGGAACTTTCTATGAGATGTTAAATCCAGAGGGTCAACTGTTAGTTCATTGTCTTGTTTGAAGTTCTAGATTTCATCTGAAGGAGTTAGGACTGCATACAAGTCGTCAATAAATCAGTTATGCAATTATTGTTAAGTGATAGAATTGGATTGTAAATGTTGGCACACTCTTCAAATGATTCTTTGTTAGCAAGTCTTAAAGATTTAATATTAAAGTAAAAAAAATCCAATTATTTAATGATAAAAGATTGTATTTATGAGATCAGCCTTGATCTCCCCCCTTCTGTATTCACTGAGCATCTTACCATTTGTTCTCAATAATCCCACAGCACAGAATTTGGGATGAAAGGAGAGGCACACAAAGGATGTTTAAAAAGGAAGAACAAAATTTGAGTCCCATCACACACTTGAACATGTAATGTTATTGAACAGACAGGTTTAGATATATTGAAGTGTATTGTAAAAGTTTTTGGACAGGTTCAGCTTGACCTACTACTTGATAAGATAGAAAAATGTGGGTTAGACAGCATCACCACCAGATGGATCCATAGCTGGCTGACCGGCCGTACTCAGCGTGTGGTCCTCAATGGAATCACATCCACATGGAGGGAAGTAAGTAGTGGGGTGCTCCAGGGCTCTGTTCTGGGCCCAGTGCTCTTCAACATCTTCAGCAACGATCTGGACGAGGGGATAGATGGGGAACTCATCAAATTTGCAGACGACACCAAGCTGGCAAGAATAGCCAACACTTCAGAAGACAGGCTTAGGATATAGAAGGATCTGGACAGACTTGAACACTGGGCGCTATCTAACAAAATGAAATTCAATGGTGAAAAAAGTAAGGTTCTACATTTAGGCAAGAAAAACCAAATGTACAGGTATAGTATAGGGGGTACCTTGCTCAATAGTAGTAACTGTGAGAGGGACCTTGGAGTCCTAGTGGACAATCACTTAAATATGAGCCAGCAGTGTGCTGCAGCTGTCAAAAAGGCCAACACAGTGCTAGGCTGCATTAACAGAGGGATAGAATCAAGATCACGTGAAGTGTTAATACCACTTTACAATGCCTTGGTAAGGCCACACTTGGAATACTGCATCCAGTTTTGGTCACCGCGATGTAAAAAAGATGTTGAGACTTTAGAAAGGGTACAGAGAAGAGCAACAAAGATGATTAGGGAACTGGAGGCTAAAGCATATAAGGAACGGCTGCTGGAATTGGGTATGTCTAGTTTAATGAAGAGAAGGACGAGGGGGGACATGATAGCAGTGTTCCAATATCTCAGGGGCTGTCACAAAGAAGAGGGAGTCAAGCTATTTTCCAAAGCGCCTGAAGGCAGGACAAGAAGCAACGGATGGAAACTAATCAAGGAGAGAAGCAACCTAGAACTAAGGAGAAACTTCCTGACAGTTAGAACAATTAACCAGTGGAACAACCTGCCTCCAGAAGCAGTGAATGTTCCAACTCTGGAAGTTTTTAAGAAGAAACTGGACAGCCATTTGTCCAAAATGGTATAGGGTTACCTGCCTGAGCAGGGGGTTGGACTTGATGACCTCCAAGGTCCCTTCCAACTTTATTATTATTATTATTACCTCTATGGAAAGATGTACTGTACTTTGGTTGATAACAGTATAGAACTGCTTTACACTGTCTTCTTCTGGGACCTCTTTTGACTTTCCAGTCTAGGCTTCTGCCTTGGAATTCCCTCTTGGTCTTTCAACTAAGTTCTCACTAAGCCTGATCCTGCTTAGCTATTGGACCTAAACTGTTGCTACTGAAACATGCCTTTTCCATGCCAAGATGGGAAATCTACACATAACCTTTGATCATCTTAGTTGCTCTTCTCTGAATTTTTTCCAAACTCTCAGTATCTTTTTTGTGATATGTGACCAAACTTGGCTGCAGTATTCCAGGGGTGGTTTTACTAGGTTTTTATAAAGTGGTAGTAATACTTCATGTGATCTTGATTCTATGCCTCTGTTCATACAACCCAGAATTGTATTAGCTTTTTTGGCTGCTGCTGCACACTGTTGGCTCATGGTCAAGTGATCATCCACTAGGACTCCAAGGTCCCTCTCACAGTTGCTGTTTTTAAGCCAGGTCTCGCCCAATCTACGTATAATTTGTGCCTTTGGTTTTTCCTGCCTAAATGTAAGGCTTTGCTTTTCTCCATATTGAAATTCATTTTGTTGGATAGGACCCATGGCTCAAATTTGTCAAGATCTTCTTGGATCCTGAGTTTGATGTCATCCTGACTGGTGGAGAGACATTACCTGCAGAAGATTTTTCTATCTCAAGTACAATTGGCTGCTCTGGATTCCCCAGGTTGATAATCTCTTGGCAGCAACGATGGGGGTTTCCTAAAACATCCATCGATCACATGTTTTACTCTATTAGGTTTTGTAATCCAAAGAACACTAAGACAATACATCTGCTTAGCTAATTTTTGTGGCTCACTTAGGAGTACACCTCTGTGTTGTTTTAATCTCTACCATGACAGCTGTGTGATAGGACACTTGCCTTGGGGTTTATCTCCTGCTTTATTTGGCAGCTTCCTTGAAGTTGAAGGTACGTAAGCCTCTCCCATTCCTTCTGAGAGCAGAATAAAATCTATTTTACTCCAAATGTTGTGATTTCCCTCTTGAAACCCAGACAAGACAGCAGCGCAAGTGGCTATGGCACACTGTCAGGGCAGGGAGGTATTTTAGTCACCTTACAATGGTTGTGGTCATCCAAGACACACTAAACCTTCAACTCACATTAACTAAACACCATTGGCGTGCTTGCCTCAATTGCTGTGCCCAAACAAATAAACCGTGTCAATCAGGCCATCAATGCATGATGGCCTGATTCAAACAACATAGACAGTCACTGGCTTTAAATATTTACTGATCAAATGCTCATATGTAGCATAGTGGGAATTGAGCTCTCCCACAAAATGCAACATGCAGCATTTTTAAATGTCCATTCCCATTTTAGCCTAGTCTAGTGTTTCATTAACTTAAACCACATCAGTGTGAGGATCCTTCTCTGAGGATACCTACAGTAATGTGTCTTAGGTATCATGGTAGGCTGCTGTTTCTAAATGCTTGAGGCATTCTAATTTTTCTGTAGTTAGATCTATCCAGTGAAGGCCAACTACTAGGGACTAAGAGGAAAACGTCTAGACAGAATGAGATTGGTCTTTAAGACAGAACGTAGGGGACATAATAGGTCAAGTTTAGTTTCCTGTCTTCTCTCTTGAGAAATTACACTAGCATCCTACCCCTACTACGTGCCTTCTTTTTTAAACACATAAAACTGCAGCATGCTGTTTGACAATTTGGGATGCTGCAATTCCACACCTGGAGGACAACGTTTTCAGGATGGCTTGCCTTGCTAAATCAAGTCTAGTTGAAATTTATGACTTAACTAAATATTTCCAAGTTGTAAAATCTGGAGGTCGCAATATTAGCTATGATTCAGGAACAATTTCTAATTATGTCTAATAAGGCCTAAATTATTATATACAGGGATTGATTTTGGAGTCATGTAATCATACTGTGTTTCCTCGAAAATAAGACCCAACCGGAAAATAAGCCCTAGCATGATTTTTCAGGATGTTCATAAGCCCCACCCCAAAAATAAGCCCCAGTTAAGATTGTCAACCAGATGGACGCATTTAGTACCATATTTCCCTGAATATAAGCCTTAACTGGAAAATAAGCCCTAATCCTTTGGAGCAAAAATTAATATAAGACCCAGTCTTATTTTCAGGGAAACACGGTTTAAGTACATATACTCCATTCCTTCTATTGTTTCTCGCACACATAATCTTTGCTTGAACTTGGAACTTGTTCTTGGTCTCCAAGAGGTGGAACAGATACAGCATCACTCCAAGAAGATTATCAGGATCTTATCAATGTTCTGGGAGAGAGGCAGGATTTTGTCATTACCTTTCTTGTCCAGCCTGGCTACTTTGACATCACATAAATTGGAGAATGGAAGAACAGTTTGGTATAATGGTTAAGGTTTCAGGCTAGAAACTAAGAGTCTGTGAGTTCTAGTCCCGCCTTAGACCAGCTGGATGACCTTGAGCCAGTCACTTTCTCTCAGCCCTGGGAAGGAAGCAATGCCAAACCATGTCTGAAAAACTTTGCCAAGAAAACTGTGGGAACTTGTCCAGACAATTTCTGAGAATCAGACACTACTCAATGGAAGAAAAAAATATTGGACAACACATGGCTAAGCATGGAATCACCTTTTTCTACTTGTTGTTGTTTCTGGCTATGAGTCTATGACAGTGGAAGTCTTTTCCTATATTCATTAACTCCTCTGAAGGATCCCCATATATTGATTGCTGGAATGTCTGTGTTGACATGGTTTGATTAGGAAAGCTGGCACGGCTCATGCAATCAATGGACATGTAAGGCCACATGGCTTATAAAACAAAAGAAAGCCTCCTTTGCTCTGAGCACAACTCTTATGATATAATGGATATTATTCAGCAACAATATGGAAGTAGGTTACCATTTCCATCTAGTGTAGATTTATTGACTGCTTATGGCTTACAGCCTGGACTCAGAATAAAATGACATATGTTGAATCACTAAAGGTATCAGCAGGTGAATTCTTTTTGAAGATTATCCATTGGTAGGTGGAGAATCTGTAACACAATTCATAAAATGTTAGTGAAAGCTACTTGAATTTGGTCAAACGGGGTAACACATTGAATTTTAATTGAATTTGGGGGATCTCTCAATTTGTGCATGGGGTATTATGTACTCTGATGAGCTCAAAAATCTCTTTTTATATTTTAAAACATTATGTAATGATATTTACTTATTAAGGTAAACTAAAAACCAGATAATTTTGCCTCCCAAGAGATGTGAGAATAAGAAATTATCTTCATTTGCAGTAAGTATTTTCCACAAGATCTGTGGTTTTCCCTTTCCCTTTCCAGGATCACTTGCAGTGATCACAATCTAGTTATCAATGCAACATTAATGTTTAAGAGATGTGATTAAGATAGGAGCAACTCTAGGTATATTGAAATGGATAACCTCTGGCACTAAAAGCGAATGATTTATAATCCATCTTTCATTTATGTGTTTTCTCTGTTGAACAGAAAGGCAGAAATAGCATTAGGGAAACAACTAAGAACATTAGAAAAATGTTTTCCAAGTCTGGGATATGATATTATTAGAACTCCTCATGAAATTCCATGTGAGATCCGGAGATTTCACAACAACTGCAATATTATTTGGAATCACTCTAACTTATTTGTGGTGTGTATCTGTGTAATCATTTTTTTTTCCTGTCTAAGGGTGACCTCTTGTGGTTATGTAGTTGTTTTAGTTTTCACTCACTGAGATAGAGGGTTCCCTCCCCCCTAGTTCAATTGTATGTGATCTCAAAGACACTCTGGACAAATCTCTGTAGTCATCTTCAGAAGTGGTTTGCCTCCTAACTAAAGCTGAGAGAAAGTGGCTGACCCAAGGTTACTAGCTTGGCTTTGTGGCTAAGATGGGACTAGAATTCACAGTCTCCTGGTCTGTAGCCAATGGCTTAACCCAGGGGTCTTCAAATGTGGCCCTTTTATGACTTGTGGACTTCAACTCCCAGAATTCCTCAGCCAGCATGCCTGGCTGAGGAATTCTGGGAGTTGAAGTCCACAAGTCATAAAAGAGCCAAGTTTGAAGACCCCTGGATTAATCACTTAAACAGTATTAAATAAAGCTGACCCCAAATCTTTTGTCATTTGATCTGAAGGGCCAGTTTCTCCTTGCCTTCCTATTCCAGGAGCAGAATTTTATTGAGCAAGTTCTTAAATCTTCCTTGAGCAATGAATAGGCAAATATCTTGAAATAGAGTTCTGCTCTTTTATATGTAAGAGAATGGGCATGTGGTCTCTTCCAGTGCCCCAGTTACACTACCTTGCATTTGTTACTCAAAACAATCATCTCAGATTACCTAAAAAATAATCTGGGCTTGATTTTAAGAGATTTTGAATTTTTTCTTAGTTTAGTTTAATCACCATTACTCCCAACACTGAACCAAAATGATCTCAGAAGACATTAAAACCACACAGACATTTAAAGGGCAGCACCACCAGCACCACAATAAAGTACAATTTCAAAAAGCTGTAGAGGAAACAAATTGCTATCATGCTGAGAAAGAATAAAACTTCCAGCATGGGGAGTTTTCAGATGCTAAAATTAATTCAGACACATTTGAGCTTTAGTATTGGCAAAGTCTCCGGAGAATAGCAAAGACAGCCAGGAAAACAAATAAATCAACCCAAAGTTCTCACTAGAGGCACAAATGACCAGCTCAAATTATGCTTCTTTGCACACACTCTGCAAAAAACCAGCTCTCTGGAAAAGACTCTAATGCTGGGAAAGGTGGAAGGAAAGAGAAAGACAGGATGATCAAAAACAAGATGGATAGACTCAGTTACATGGCTGGAAGACATGAAAAATTAAGTTAGATCATTCTTGAGAAAAATCTACCTATGTGGTCTGATAGAAGTAAGGTCTTCATCCTGGTTCATCCAAGCCGGGAATAAATAAGCCAACATGGCGACTGCTTTGGGAAGAAGGTTACAGTTTATTGCAGAAGAAAGATGGTCCTTGCAAGAAGGAGCAAAGGAGAAGAAAGAGAGTGAGCACATGGGTAGAAGGTTTTTATACCCCCTCTAGCCCTGTTTGGAATAGTTTCCTGTTCCTGTGGCATGAACTTTGAGG
>NW_015389795.1:61751-66837 GCF_001527695.2 Protobothrops mucrosquamatus | reverse complement strand
GGAAGGTTGAGAGTTCAGTCCTAGATAGCGGCAGATACTTCTTTCCTAGGGCAGAAAGAAATCTATGTTGTTACTAAGAGCAGGCAATAACTTGATGGCATATAATCAGTCAGCTAAATTCAAGCACACATATATTAGCTGTTGCATTTCTTTCTCAGAGATGATCTGAGGTGGATCTCTTGAGATGAATTATTTAGCATGTGGCAAAAATGTTAAAAAATGCATCACAACTACATTCTCAATGAGCAAATATGAAACTATTTACAAATTCAAAGATATACTATTTATATAGTCAGTGCAAGATAGAGTTGCATACAGAAAGTCTCTGGAGTTTCCCTGAAATGCACTTAGAGGACTCTGTGCCACAATACCTCTTGCGGGAAAGAATCTCATTAAGAGCAGCTCTTTGGCTTTGAATGGCGATTCTCCAAACTTTTTGGACTGGTGGATACTTTGGTAATTCTAAGAGCCTATTCTAATCCAGGGTTTTTCAACCTTTTCACCCAGGATATGGCAACATCCGAGTACCACCAATCGCCTAGCAAAGTGTCAGAAACTTGATGACCCCCAAAAAATATGGAAAAAAGTGATGAAGTACAGGTAATCCTCGACTTACAACAGTTCGCTTAGTGACTGTTCGAAGTTACAATGGCAATGAAAAAAGTGCCCCCGAAACCACAGCCGAGCAAGACACCTGCCTGCCCACCCGGCCACGCTCTTCCTCCTGTCCGAGGTTTTCATTGTTGTGAGCATTTCTGTTGAGGATTGGCAGCGGGGTTGGGGGGATGTTTGGTTTTTATTCCCCCCCATCTGCTGGGTGGTTGCAGCAGGTTTTGGTCACTTCATATGACCCTGGGACACTGTGACCATCATAAATATGAATCAATTGCCAAGCATCTGAATGTAAATCACAAGACCCTGGAAATGCTGCAACATTCCAGTTATTGGTGCTTCTTCAGGGCTCAGCAGAAGCACCAGGATCAGCACCAAGCTCCAGCTGGAGCCGGACGCTGATCCTGGCGCTTCCACTGAGCCCTGACAGCCCTGAAGAAGCGCTGATCAGCTGGAAAGCGGCACTGATCCTGGCGCTTCTGCTGAGCCCTGACAGCCCTGCAGCTCCAGCCATCTCTCGCTCAGGCTTGTGCGGTGCTACCACCGGTTCAGCTCATTCCCCTCCCCCGCTACCACTTTTCTAGGATGGTCGCGTACCACCTGCCAGGTGCCAATGTACCACAGGTGGTACCCGTACCACTGGTTGAAAAGCCCTGTTCTAACAAAATGGCTGCCATGGCCAGCATGGCAATCCCAAATATCCATTCAACAACTTAATGACCTATCTCTCCACCAGCTTTTTTCCACATGGTATCTATCTAGTTCAGAAGTGGGGAAACACGACCCTTTTATGACTTGTGGACTTCAACTCACAGAATTCTTGAGCCAGCAGGAATTCTGGGCATTGAAGTCCACAAGTCATAAAAGGGCCATTGTTCCCCACCTCTAATATATGGGAATTGAGGTCCACATACCTTAAAGTTGCCAAGATTGAGAAACACTGAGCTAGACCTTTGGGTGCTCTGAATTGAAGTGCTACACCCACTTGGAAAAACAAGGCTTTTACTGATGCATCAAAGTAGACTGGTTAGTTTAAACTAAGTAGAAAGGGCCTTCTATGAATTTATTCTGCTCTGGTGCTCCCAAGCAAAGTACTGCTTTGATCTGGGTATGAATTCAACTGACTCTTCACTGAAACCATGGGCCCTTTTAATGCTCTATTCAGCTCTATTAAAATTATGTTAGTGGCTTTAAATTTTGTTGGTTTGCTTGCTTTGTAGCCTGCTATTTTCCCATTTAAAAAAAATTAAAATGACTAGGTGGGGAACAGAACTTGTTGGACCCCAAGGGAGGTGAGCTTCCGAGAACAAGATGTGGCACAAAAACCAATTCCTCAGCAACCACATAGCGGATCCAATATTTGATTTACTACAGTCTGTGCTGAGAGATGATGGACATGGCTTAGTTCAGTAAATAAAGGGAGGGTAATTGTTTATTTTATTATTTATTTAAGAAATATTTGCAGCTGTTCAGTTCAAGGAGTCCTTGGCGCTCTCAGAGTTTTGTTATTTTCTTGCAGATGTTTTATTATCCAAACTAGGTAGATAAGATCTAGATCACTAGAGATCACTAGCACTGATAATGTTACATAGTTTGGATAATGAAACGTCTGCAAGAAAACATCCAAGCTCAGAGAGCACCAAGGGCCCCTCATTTCAACCCTGAGCTACAAATATAGGAAGTCCTCAACTTACACCCACAACTGAGTCCAAATTTTCTGTTGCTAACAACTTAACGGTTGTTAAGTGAATTTTGCCACATGTTACAACCTTCCTTGCCACAGTTGTTAAGTGAATCACTGCAGTGTTAAAGTAGTAACATGGTTGTTAAGTGAATCTGGCTTCCCCATTGACTTTGCTTGTCAGAAGGTCGCAAAAAGTGATCGCGTGATCCTTGGACACTGCAACTGTTATAAATATGAACCAGCTGCCAGCATCTCAATTTTGATCATGTGACCATGGGGAGGCTGCAGCAGTCATAATTGTGAAAATGAGATATAAGTCATTTTCAATGCTGTTGAACAGTCACTAAATGAACTAAAGGATTTCCTATATTCTTCTTTATTGGACATCCAGTTTGAACCCTGCGACTCTGGGTGCTTACAAGAACCCGATAAACAAACCCCCAAACAATTCTATTTAAATGAAAACAGCCATTAATGGGTGATGAAGTCCTCACAATTATTATCTTTCTTTGAATGAGGCTCCCTTCATTCTGTCTTCAATGCCTGAGAAAAATGTTAGAATACGGCTGATAGATGAATGTTAGCTATGATATTTTAACTTTCAGTACTAACAGATTTTAAAAGGATATATACTTTTCTGAAGCAAGGCTCGTAATCAAAATCTGCAACTGAATTTCTCATGGACAGAATTATGTAGGACAGATAGTAAGGTGAGGGACATTTACTATAGTCAAACTGCTTTTATGACTCTTCAACAAAACTAATCAATTCAAAACGTAAATCAGTAAAGCTGGCCATATGTCCCACAGCAATATGCTCTGTTAAAAAGAAAGAAATGCAACTTTTAAAGGGTATTTGCTTCCACATTTCATGGTATCAGCAGAAATAGAAGCTTTATGGGCTGAATGTAAAGACGCATGAAACACAGATTAATACTTAGTGTGTCCTTCATAATTTTGAGTACATTCTAATGGTTACTTATCAGACTAGAAGAAGTTTCAAGTTAAGTTTTACAAGTTTCTCCTTAAGCTGTCTACTTTTTATGTTTTATGAATGACCTAGATCAGGACTGAGGGATAAAACTGCAGTGGAGGGTTCTTGCTTCTTTTAATTCCATATTTTTTTCTGGTTTTGAGGAGTGTAAAGGATGTAGCCATGATGCTATCATGTAAATGGAAGAGAGAGAGCAAAATTATCATCTTTTTGTCAGCCCATCCCATGTTCTCGTTCTCTCTCTCCCTCTCTCTCTCTCTCTCTCTCTCTCTCTCTCTCTCTCTCTCTCTCTCTCTCTCTCTCTCTCTTTGTGTGTTACAAACAAAAACAGTGGACTGAATTAATAAAGTCTTAACATACTAATTCAATTTATTTTTTAAAGCAAAAAGCAAAAAATGGCACAATCACCATTTGATGACCACTTGATAAATTTCAATGATGAATTTTTAGGTAAATGACCTAAAACTATGAAGGATGTTACCCATTCAGAAGGAATTAGATATAAATTTGACCAAATGGAGAACCAAAAGTAGCACAATGGAAATCAGCAGAGACAAATGTAGTATTCTGCATTCAAGGAAAACTAAAAAAAATAAAGTAAAAAAACATAAAATGCGGTTATATTAATAACTACCCTCTTGCAAGGCTCAACTAAATTTGATAGAACAAGATGAGAAAGAGAATAGAAGATTTGGTTGAACATTGGAAGAAATGTTGGATACATGTTGATAATTAAATGTTGGATAACATTTTGATAATCAAAGTCAATTTTTTTTCTAGAGGAAGTAGACTTTTCAGCTATGTGTAGACATTTTGCAGCACTGAACTGTCGTCACCATAGATGGACCAGCTTCAGTTTTTCATTTGTTTATTTAACAGATCTGTAGCCCATCCTAGGCCCTAAGGATTCAGAAGAGTGCACAAGAGTGCAAAAATAGAACACACAAAACCAGAAGCAAAAGCAATGAAGCATATATCCATACAATCTTATGATCTCTGCATAAAAAAGACCTTTCTTAACTAGGTTGTTCTGAAATACAATAAATTGCAGGTCCCACCATTTGTTTAATTGTCTTTCTGAATGTTAGCGGATTTATTCTCCAACATATTTGAAAAATGCTGGAGGGGGGGGGGGAGGATAAGCTTTATAAAAGTATGTGGTTGTCAAGAGTTTATAGAGAAAAGCAACAAAGATGATTAGGGGATTGGAGGATAAAACATATAAAGAATTGTTGCAATAATTGGGTATGTCTAGTTTAATGAAAAGAAGGAGTAGGGGTGATACAATAGCAGTGTTCCAATATCTAAGGGGCTGCCACAAAGAAAAGAGGGTCAACCTATTATCCAAAGCAGGACAAGAAGCAATGGATGGAAACTAATCAAGGAGAAATTTAATCCAGAACTAAGAAGAAGTTTCCTAATAGTGAGAACAATTAATCAGTGGAACAAATTGCCTCCAGAAGTTGTGGATACTCCAACATTGGAGAATTTTAACAAGAGATTGGACAACAATTTGACTGAAATGGTATACAATCTCCTGTTTGAGCAGGGTGCTTGACTAGAAGAACTTCAAGGTCCCTTCCAACTCTGTTAATCTGTTATTCTGCATAGAATTGTAGAATGTAAGATCATCTAGTTTAACTCTTTGCAATGTGCAGGAAAATCAATTTAACCATTCCCAAGATATGGACTGTCTTTCTTCTTTTAAACACTTTAATAGCATTATGATTTGTTTGCACTCTGCTGTACAGTAATGAGAATGCTATTATTATTGTTGTTACCATTTTGGCAATCTTT
>NW_015389795.1:59232-61610 GCF_001527695.2 Protobothrops mucrosquamatus | reverse complement strand
TTATTCTGCATAGAATTGTAGAATGTAAGATCATCTAGTTTAACTCTTTGCAATGTGCAGGAAAATCAATTTAACCATTCCCAAGATATGGACTGTCTTTCTTCTTTTAAACACTTTAATAGCATTATGATTTGTTTGCACTCTGCTGTACAGTAATGAGAATGCTATTATTATTGTTGTTACCATTTTGGCAATCTTTTCTCTAGGCATTTTCCCCTTTTCAAATGAAAAGAAAAAAGGAAATCAAGCAGCATGGAAGATTGGTTAGTGATCACATACAGCTTGCTGAATCACCCAAATGAGAGGCTTTAAAATTTTGCTGATTCACAGAAAACAGCCAACTCGGGATGATTCATTCCTTGCTTTGATTTGCAAGGAAACTGATGTCAATTACAAACATGCTTTTCAAGGTCTTTCATAATCTTCCCCTCTGTTTTCAAAGCACATTGTTCATACTTTGTGAAAGTGGTATTTGAACATCCATGCATTCTGCTCTACTGCTGTATTCAGGTCACTGAAAAACAAAGATTTTTTTATCCTTACTTTAATTAGTATGTGGATAGACATAAATAGCACACAACACAAGTCAGAATGAATAAGCTAGAATTCCAGCCTTTTAGTTAAGCTATTCTCTATTAAAACTTTTTTTCTTAGGTAGTATTTTTATTCTCTTGGCTGTTGGGTAGATGGGTGTGTGTATTTTACACCAGCTATTCTGTATCACAGGAAAATGCATCCTGTAGCCCTCCAAACATTATTAAATTGCAACTTCTGGGCAGGATGGCCAATGGTTAGAGATGCTGGACATTTTAGTTCAGCAACATCTGGAAAGTTACAAATGTCTTCCTTCTGGGATAGCTCTGAGTGTGAATATTGAAGATTTAACCTTGAGGTAGAGCATGATAAAAACACATGCTAAGACCATAGCATTTGAATTCAGGGGCATCCAGGGGGAGGTGGGGATGGACATGTCAAAAACCTGCAAGGTCATGGTTATGGTGTCATGATCAATGCCCTGCCTCAAATTATGTACAAAAGGAGAAGGGCTTTAATTGTCTATGGAGATTCTCAATCATCCAGATCATGATTGTCCCAAAAGTCATTTTTCAAAAGGCAATTGGACTTTCTTTGTTTCACTTCTCATCCAAGAAGCTTCTACTGGAAAAACTACTGAAAGATAATCAGAACTGAAGAAGCTTCTTGGATGAGCAGTGAAATGCCTTCAAAGAAAAACAAAGAAAATCCAGTTACCTCTTGAAAAAGCATATTTGGGACAAGGGCTTTAATTGCATCACCATACATCATCTTGCAGATTTTTGACATACATGCCCCATGTATTCCCATGTTTGAATCTACCCCTACTTATAACTGCTCCTGGATATTACTTTAACTAAACTGATTGGACTGGAGGAGGAAATTAATTTTTCATAAGCTGTATGGCTTTATGAAGCAAGCCTCAGAACTAGTGGTATTATAAATTCTCTTAATAAATAATAAAGGTAAAGATTTCCCTGTCAGTTGGGTCCAACTCTAGGGCACGGTGCTCATCTCTGATTCTTGGGCAAGGGAACCAGCGTTGTCAGAAGACGATTTTTGTGGTCATGGGGCCAGCATGAATATATGCCAAAGGTGCTTGGAATAATTACCTTTCCACCAAAGTGGTACCTATTTATCTACTTGCATTTGCATGCTTTCAAATTGCTAGGTGGACAGGAGTGAGGGCAAGTAATGGTTGCACAGAACTTGGGTCTGGAAACCAGGCTGTCAGCTCTCCAGCTGACAAGCTCAGCATCTTTAACCACTGAGCCATCATGCCCCTTAATAATAAAATTTGTTAATTGAGGTCTGGTCATCTCAAGAGGGCTTCCTGAGACCCCATCCTTGTGGAGATTCTGGCAGTACACTGTGTCTATGGTGGCTCCCATACTGGAACTTACTTCCTTGGAAAGCTTGCATAGTGTCCTCCTTCCCACATTGCAGATTATTAAAATTTCCTTATTTTTTTTAAACTCCATTTGATTGGACTCTTGTATATGTCTTTCTCTGCATGTTTTGTGCTAGATTATGTTGGGAGTTTGGGGACATTATTTTTGTCTTGCCATTTCACTTCTTTGTATAGTCACTTCCCTATCAAATGATTGAACTGCTCAATACATATGATAAATTTTCGGTAGGGATAATTTTAGGTAGGGATAATTTTAAAAGTATTTTAATCGGAAACACAGCTGGTAATATTTGGTTTTAATTCGGCTTTTATCGGGGTTTATTTTTTGGATTTCTGTATTTTTGTATTTTGTATTTTTTGTATTTTGTGTATACTATTTGTTTTTAATATGCTGTGAACCGCCCTGAGTCCTATGGGAGAAGGGCGGTATACA
>NW_015389795.1:48905-59033 GCF_001527695.2 Protobothrops mucrosquamatus | reverse complement strand
TCTTTCTTTCTTTCTTTCTTTCTTTCTTTCTTTCTTTCTTTCTTTCTTTCTTTCTTTCTTTCTTTCTTTCTTTCTTTCTTTCTTTCTCCATGCTGTTAATTCACAAGAGGCGAGATTTTAGTGGTGAGATCTCTGCAGATCTAGCTGCTTTTAGAAAATGCCAGTCAACTGTACAGTATTTGTTCAGTCTATAGCCCCATCCTTTCCCAAGGATGTTCAGGGCAAAATGATAAGAGCTTTTTCCTTAGGAAAAGTGGGGTTGGCTCCCCCAGCCTGCTCTGTGGCCTTCAGAACCAAGGCCTGATCACCTTCTTTAAAAATAGGAGAGCCTGAATAAGATTCCTGAATACTAAGAAAAAGGAGCCGCAGCTGGGAAGATAGGCAGACATGGCTGGCTGGCTTAAATCTCCTAGCTGAATATCATATATTGCTACTTTCCTAGGCAAATAATGAATGCCTCAATTTAAGCCAGGGCATTCTTGATTTACGGTGCAGCAAAAAGGGAGAAAGAAGAGGTCAAATAAAGCAGAAGGGGATAAGCTTTTGGCATGAGGTTCCCATGGAGACAAAGGAAGCAGAATCATAATTAAGCCACAATTTCCACTCTATCATCCACTTCCAGTGTGTGTGTGTGGGGGAACTACCCTACATAGCAAGAAAGTATAATCTGTAGTAGAAGACTGTACCAGAGAATGGGCTTTACGTATCCAAACAATATTTTCTATTTGCAAGTTAGCAAGAATAATTATTTCACCCACTGCTGGCCTTTCCCCCCCTTTTTTTGAAGGATAAACCTGCTGCCTTTGAAAAAGAGCCAGTTTAGTCTAGTGGTTAAGACACCAAGCTAGAAACTGGGAGACGTGAGTTCTAGTCCCACCTTAGGCGTTAAAGCCAGTTGGGTGACTTTGGGCCAGGCATTCTTTCTCAGCCCATCTCACAGGGATGTTGTAGGGGAAATAAGAGGAAGGAGTATTAGGTATATTGGCTGCCTTGACTTATTTATTACAACAATAATAAAGGCAGGATTTTAAAAAAATGCCCCAGGGATGACTCACCCACTTTAGCAAAGGAGCAGCGGTATTCCTGAATGGAAAGGGCAATAATGCTGGGTCTGTGCTATCCCAGCCGGGTCGGGTAGGAGTACCATTTATTATTTATTTGGGTGTGAAAATTGGCTTGCACAGCAGGAAACGGTGAGCGGCAATTTGCTAGAAGGAAAGGCTGGGATCCAACAATGTATCTTTTGCTCTTCTTGACCCAAGATCTTGGTTAAAGGTTAACAGAGGCAAAGGCTTGGTCAGTTTTAGAATCAATGGTACCAGGGGAAAAAATTTGAGCCCAGGAAGTAGGAAAAAAAAACATCTGCATGTGTAAGATTTCCACTACCACCGCTCCATCAACAAACATATAATGCTCTGAACCCCAAATGTCACAGCTGGATTATATTCTGCGTTGCACTCCTAGCTCCCAGCACGTACTTTCAGTTTTGAGTTTTGGAGTCTAATGGTTCTTTCTCTCTCTTATAGATGGTTAATATCAAATTCTGGCTGTTTAGATTGATTGCAAGATTTATTTATTATTTATTTATAGAGGTATAGAATAGTGGCTTTATAGGGGGGGGGAAATAAAAGAAAATTGCTTTACAAATACCTTTGTTGTTTTGTTTTATACTTTTAAATAGCCTACACTGAATTTCCTTATGCATGTTCTCCCTTTGATTTCTAGCTCAGCATTTCAACTCCAATATGTGCCTCCTTTGCTGTATTGAAATCTGAGCCCAAAAACCTGTTTAATGTCTGATTTGAACCAGTGAAACACTAGTTCCCTTTTTATTCCTGACAATCTTCCTGTCAGGAGCTTTTTCATTATTATATTTTGGTCTTTTATTCTGTCCTTTTCATAGTGTGGCTTGCCAGAAGATGTAAACGTGTTAATAATGAATACTGACAGCTTTTAAGGTTCATTTTCCACAATCAAATAATTTATGATCCTTGTTGCTATGGTGTTTTTTTTTGTTTTTTGTTTTTAAAAAAGGAAAGACTAATGAAAGCAGCATAAGAATCTTTGTAGCCCAGCCATGCTGGTATACTGAGTCATGGAAACAAAGAATGCTAGTAATCAAATATATTACGTTTTTGCTGTAAAGAGCAATAGGCTGTGAATAAGTGGAATCTTTGCACACTTAAGGCAGAAGAAATGCAGATGTAAAAAAGATGTTGAGACTCTAGAAAGAGTACAGAGAAGAGCAACAAAGATGATTAGGGGACTGGAGGCCATATAAGGAACGGTTGCTGGAATTGGGTATGTCTAGTTTAATGAAGAGAAGGATGAGGGGGGACATGATAGCAGTGTTCCAGTATCTCAGGGGCTGCCACAAAGAAGAGGGAGTCAAGCTATTTTCCAAAGCACCTGAAAGCAGGACAAGAAGCAACGGATGGAAACTAACCAAAGAGAGAAGCAACCTAGAACTAAGGAGAAATTTCCTGACAGTTAGAACAATTAACCAGTGGAACAACCTGCCTCCAGAAGCGGTGAATGCTCCAACACTGGAAGCTTTTAAGAAGATACTGGACAGCCATTTGTCCAAAATGGTATAGGGTTTCCTGCCTGAGCAGGAGGTTGGACTAGATGACCTCCGAGGTCCCATCCAACTTTATTATTATTATTATTATTATTATTATTATTATTATTATTATTATTATTATTATTATTATTATTATTATTATTATTATTATTACTTTCCTCCAGTTCGTAGGTTATGAAAAACAATGCTGGCGTTTTTGCAAACTGGCTATTATGATGTAGTGATACTTGCAGGGAAATTGCACTGCTATTTCAGAAAACATGTTGCCCGTCAAGAGATAAAAATAAAAACAAGGGTCACCTGGGATCAGTCCACCCCCTCATAAATGAATGCAGGAAATTCAGCTCTTTGAGGTGGTTTTGGCTTAATTGTTGTCTTTTGTCCTTGCCAGAAACTAAATAGTATGGATGTCTGTGAAGATTTCTCAGTCATCCAAGTCATAGTTGTCTCAAAGGTGCTTTTTCTAAAGGCAGCTGGACTGTTTTTTTCCTTGAGGAAGAAGGAGAAAACATTTTGCTTCTCATCCAAGAAGTTTCATCAGTTGTGATGGTGTGGGGATGGAAGGATAGGTACCCCACCATCCAATCTCAACTATCTCAACTATCAGTATTTATCCTTCCATCCCCCTAACATCACAACTAATGAAGCTTCTTCTTCTTCTTTTTCTTCTTCTTCTTCTTCTTCTTCTTCTTCTTCTTCTTCTTCTTCTTCTTCTTCTTCTTCTTCTTCTTCTTCTTCTTCTTCTTCTTCTTCTTCTTCTTCTTCTTCTTCTTCTTCTTCTTCTCCTCCTCCTCCTCCTCCTCCTCCTCCTCCTCCTCCTCCTTCTTCTTCTTCTTCTTCTTCTTGGAAAAACAACAACCCAGTTGCCTTTGGAAAAAACACCTTTGAGTTAATAGTATGGATGTTTTATGGCTGAATATGTGAGAGGTGAAAAAGCATTTTCATTTTCTCCAAGAAAAGCTATATTTTGCACAAAACATTTACAATAGCTTGAGCTCTTTATCCTTTTTAAAAGGAATGAATTAGAGGTCCTTAGTGGAGCAAATAAAGCAATAAATTATTTCATAGTATAGCTTCTCCAATATGTTTTCCAAAGTGCTTCACTTTCTCAAAGCTGCCAACAAACAACAGGGAATTATGGGGACTGATGTCCTGCATATCTGCTAATGTGCCAGCCTTAGGAAGGTTACCATAAGTTACACGGAATGAAAAAAATTATATGAACCTACTGCAGAACTTGTAGGTAATAAAAGATACATAAAATCAAATAGTTTAGTATACAGTAGTAATAAATGTTCATCTGTCCATCAATATCTATCATGTCATTCCCCCCCCCCCATTCAATGCAATGTCCTTTTTGTACTACAGGCTAAGAGTACAGTTTCTCGTAAAGATTCAGGCTTTATTCTATAGTGATTTGACAGTGTTTAGAAGCTTAAAGCAATGCTTGCATTCCCATTTATTCTAATATAATTTCAATAAAGTCCCATGAAAGGTATTAAGTGCGATCAATCAAATACTGGCATTGTGAAGGCTGAATTTGTTTTATTTGGAAGGATGCCCATAGTAACTTCTAATGCTATTTTGTCCACATCGACTCATTATGGATTGGTTACATATTTGAGACCTGTCATTGTTTTGATGCATTTTTGAAGCGTGGAACCATAACAGAATTGTTTTGCTTATGTTCATAGCTCTAGAGTTGGGAGGGGGGAAGGAAGTGCGGAACTATCTGGTAAAATAATGGAAGGAGTACAACATCCGTGTTTCTTTCATTTGGGAGATAACATAAGAAAGTGGCAGTGGTAAAATAAAGTTTTATACAATTATGCCTATGGAAACAATGATTTCTGTCTCCTGTCTCCCTCTAGAATTTAGGATGATTTGTTAATGGATAAACTAGCTTTAGGGCAGAAAAAAAATGGTTTACTGTCACATTGCACAGTGCCATTCAATTTGATCGAATGCTATTTCTTTTCAGCTATGCGTATATATATGGAGGTTTTAAGACAAGAAAATCCAACTAGCTATATATTAATAGATTAGACTGCAGAATTTACAATGAAAGACTAGGAAAAACAACTGTCATTGTATATAAGAATTAGGAAGACTAATGTGTGCTGAAATGATTAAGAACTGGAAATCATATAATGGCTTCTGTAAGACTACTGCGGCTCAGTTTGCATTGATGCTTTACGATGGAGTCATCTGAATGATTGCAATAAGATGTTCAAGTTTAAGTGTTACTAAATTCTTATTTCACATGATCAGTCTAAGTTTGCTTTAAATGATCATGATGTATGTATTATATAGCCTTAGGTTAAAAGACTGATTTTTTTTTATTTAGGGAAGATGCTGGAAAGAGAGGCTTCCTTTGGTCTTTTTCCAATCACCATCAAAGTGTAGTCAGTTCATGACCAGTATAAGTATTAATTTTCTGATTAATACATCAAAAAATAAATAAAGAATTCTATATACGTTTAAGTGTTAGAAATCATAGCCATAACCCTAAAATGGCAAACTAGGAACAAAGAGCAGTCAGAAAAAAAGACAATACCAAATGTATGAAAACCACAGGGAGATTTATTATGCAGTTCTTAACTGAATCAAGTGGTTCTCTTCTTACAATCCATGATTTTATCCTATTTTTGACTTTATTTTCCAAGCCACGCTCTTTTAGAAAAAAGAAAGAAGCCTTAATTGTCTTATTTATTTATCATCATCATTTTAGTCTATCCTCTCCAGGATAAAGGCCTCTTCCACATGTTTCCAACCAATACGATCCTGAGCTTCCTTTTGCCAATTGGGTCTGCAATATTTGCTGATGTTGTCGATCCAACTTGTTTAAGTCTCTTTCATGGATGCTTTTTATCAAGTATAGTTGGCATCCTTCAGTCTCGAGAGACGATGGTATCGTGGTCTGGAAAGAGGTCCTAAGGCAGCATCTGGTGTGGCTAAAAAGGCCAATTCGAGAATGGCAGTCCCTTCCACACTGAGGGCAGATACAATGCAAGACCGCCTTCTACCAAATATCTCCCTTCGACCAGTCCGCTCCCACAGAGAGGGCCTCCTTAGGGTACCGTCGGCCAGCCAATGCTGGCTGGCGACCCCCAGGGGGAGAGCCTTCTCTGTGGCAGCTCCTGCCCTCTGGAATGACCTGCCCCCCGACCTACGTACAATTGCGGACCTGCACCTCTTCCGCCGAGCCCTGAAAACTCATCTGTTCCATGTGGCCAGCCTGGCGTAGTTTTGATTGGGTTTTGTTAGGGGTTTTATATTTTAGAGCAGGCTTTTATGTAATATTTACTGTGATTTTTATTATTGCCTGTTCACCACCCTGAGTCCCGTAAGGGAGATAGGGCAGTATATAAATTTAAATAATAAATAAATAAATCTGTCCCCTGTCCAGCCCCCGGATTTCGCTGGTTCCGGGACTGCCTCTTTGCCTCACTCAGCCTGCCGCACAAGTGTCTCTTCAAATTGGAGAAGGCCATGCTGCGTCTTTAGCCTCCAGGCTGAACGATCAGAGGTCAAGGATTCCCAGCTGTTAATGTCCATTCCAAAGGCCTTCAGATCCCTCTTGCAGATATCCTTATATCGCAGCTCAGGTCTCCCTCTGGGACGCTTTCCCTACACTAGTTCTCCATACAGGAGATCTTTCGGAATCCGACCATCAGCCATTCTCACGACATGCCCAAGCCAGCATAGACGTCGCTGTTTCAATAGTGTATACATGCTAGAGATTCCAGCACATTCCAGGACTGCGCTATTTGGGACTTTGTCATGCCAGGTGATGCCGAGAATACGTCGGAGACAGCGCATATGAAAGGTGTTCAGCTTTCTCTCCTGCCGTACATGAAGGGTCCAAGACTCACTGCAGTACAAGAGTGTGCTCAAGACGCAGGCTCTATAGACCTGGATCTTTGTATGTTCTGTCAACTTCTTATTAAGCCATACTCTCTTTGTAAGTCTGGAAAATGTGGTGGCCGCTTTACCAAGTGGGATCCATTCTATGACCGCCTTGGTTCACCAGCCATCAGTTCTTCTTGCTATGTGACCAGCCCATTTCCATTTCAATTCTTTTACTCTCTAGATGATATCACATACTTTTGTTTGTTTTCAAATCCAGAGGTCCCCAACCTTTTGGGCATCAGGGATCGGTTACGTGGAGAGAGGTTTTTCCATGAACTGGAGAGGGCGTGGTTTTTTATGATGCCTGCCTCCCACGGATGGGGCTTTGCTTGTTTGTGCGGACTGGTTGCTGGCATGCTGCGGCCCAGTACTGATCCATGGACTGGGGGTTGGGGACCCCTGTTCTGATCCATGTGCAGGTCTTTCTATCTTGTCTTGTAATGCTGAGCATGTATCTTTCCATGGCTCTTTGCGCCACTCATAACTTTTGTATCGATTATGAGGTTAGTGTTCATGTTTCACTGGCATATGTTCGAGCATATAGCACACACTGATCGAAAACTTTTTCCTTCCAGATAGAGGGAGGTTGTTCTTGAAAATTGTGCTTAGCGTGCCGAATGCCTACCAACCACATTTAACATACCGTTCAATTTCCCTTATTGTATCACTTTCCNAGAAGAGACACGAGTGGATTCTATTACAGTACAGGTAGTCCTGAACCTATGATCAGTTGCTTAGCCACCATTAAAGGTTAAGACGGACCTCCCCAGAGGTACTTATGTCCCAGATTCTCAATTCCGACAGGTTTTCTCCCCATGATCATATGATTGGGCATTTGGCAACCACCCTGCACTTACAGTCATTTGTAGTGTCCCACAGTCACATGACCACAATTTATGAAGTTTTTTGTACTGGAAACTAGCACTTGCTTCCAGTTTCCAGCAAAAAAAATGCCCATTGAGGACAATGGATTTGCTTAACCACTGCTGCAAAAAATGTCATAAAAGTAGGTATGGTCACATGGCGACCTGCTTAATGACTGGCATGACTTACGAGCATAATTAAAGGCTCAATTGCAGTTGTAAGTCAAGGGCTACCTGCACATCACAGTGGTACATCAGTACTCATCGTTAATTGGTTCCAGGAGGAGTGATAAGTATCAAAAGTGATGAGTACCACACAATTTTTTCCCATCAGGCATAATGTAGTGAGTCACAAGGCAGCTGGCATTGACACGTTCTAGCTTATATGTTGAGTACCAAACAAATGATGCATACTGGGTCAAAGTTTTTGCATCAAACGCATTGAGTACCAAATCTGATGAGTTTAAAGCAGTTGAGTACCAAGATACCACTGTATTTATGTTGACTCCACTGTCCCCGAGGTTGAAGGAGAGAACAAACTACCATATAGTAATGGTAAGGAGGTATAGTAATCAGGATGTTGTTCTTGATGGAACAGAGGTTTCTGCAAATGCTCAGTGATGCCTAATTTTCGATTCAAGCTGCATAGTGGCAGCCTTATCTTGAGGTGACAGTGTTATCTTGAGGCAGTGCAGAGGAATTACATTGAGGCAAATTACCACAAGATGACCTTTGTCTGACATTTTTCTAATCAGTCACTCCATCTTAGATATAATGATAGTTGTAGTGAGTTGCATCACAAGTTCAGCAAATGTATAGTCCAGTGATGGTGAACCTTTTAGAGACTGAGTGCCCAAAAACTGGCCCCACCCCTGCTCCACCTCCTGCCCCGCCCCTGCTCCACCGCCATCCCCCACCCCGCCTGCCCACAGGGCCACTCACCACCTTCAGGATCCGCCGCAGATCATCCAGGCAGCCCAGCAGCGCTATGGCGGTCACGCCCTCTGCCCACGCCTTGCAGCATCAACTGTGCACGATGGCGTGTGAGGGCAGAGTCTTGTCTACACTGCCTGGCTGCCATGTCCTTGGCTGCGCTTCTCTGCGTGGGCCACACTCAGGGGCGACTCTCCTTCAGGGGGGCTGCTGGAGAGAAGGGGGTCACGGGGGGAAGCAAGGCTGGGGCAACGGCACATGTGGTCACAGAGAGAGCTCCGAGTGCCGCCTCTGGCATCCGTGCTGATAGAAGTTAAGTCTTCATCCTGTTTCATCCAAGCCGGGAATAAATAAGCAAACATGGCGACTGCTTTGGGAAGAAGGTTACAGTTTATTGAAGCAGAAAGATGGTCCTTGCAAGAAGGAGCAGAGGAGAAGAAAGAGACTGAGCACATGGGTAGAAGGTTTTTATACCCCCTCTAGCCCTGTTTGGAATAGTTTCCTGTTCCTGTTTCCTGTTCCTGTGGCATGAACCTTGAGTGTTTTTCTAGGCCTTGATATCTGTGGTTTAATCCTATTATCATATCCTGCTTCCCAGGTGATGGGGCTAATGACTCCTAGAGTTTGGGTGGGGTATGCAGATTTTCTCTTTGTCTTCTTGATTGCTCTGGCTTCAACTTTCTGATGGTTTTACATCTGCATTTGTATGGGGCTAGGTCTTGCTTGAGGCAGAGAGATAGATTTGGAGCCAAAGTTGGTTTCTGCTTTTTAAAATACTTTTGAGGAAATATATTTTTCTCCCCTTTTTAATATTTCCTTCTCTGGGGCTCTGACTTCCCACAGTGCCATAGGTTCGCCACCACTGGTATAGTTTACCAAGAGGTAAAAAGGAAAATCACCTGGTGGTGAGTTTACCTCACGAAGAAAAGAATGCAGGAAATTCAGCCTTTGAGGAAGCTTGGCTTCAAAGTTTTCCTTTCCCCTTGTCAAAAATGTAATGGTTTTTAATGTCATCTGACTATCTATACAGTATAAAGGAAAACTTCTCTTTAGTGGCTAACACAGGAATTCTGCCACCATGACAAAAAAATAAATAAATACAAAGATACCATTTCTCTAAGGATAAATGGTTCTTTATCACTTTTCCCCCAATGCTTTTGGCAAATTAGCCCTAACAACTTTATTTCTTAGCATCTGGCAGGCTCATTTTGTTCTTGGATCTGGCAGTCGGTTTGGTCAATGGCAGCCTTTTTCTTGTATTGAATTAATATTCTGCAGAAGTTCTTTGAAAAAAAAACACCCTTCATTGTGAAGTAGATGAACTTTCACAACTTTTGCTGTGTTTTACTAAAGGATTCCTCGGGTTTTCTTTAAATCATGCTAATTTTGTGCTGTTTTCTTTATCTTATGGTATGTTTGTGACTTAACTACTAATGCCCAGAATAATTTTGTGTGTGGAAGGTACCAGCAAAAGAGTATATTAGAAGTAAGCCTTCCTAAATGGCTTCTCATAATGATCCTATTGACTAGATTCAAGCAACATGCTAAGCACTAAACTCAGGTTAACAAAAGTGCAGTTATATGGACTGCAGCCAATATCCATTGGAGGCAGTTTGGTCTAGTGGTTAAGAAACCAGGCGACCGTGATTTCTAGTCCTGCTTTAGGCATGAAAGACAGCTGGATGACTTTGGATAAGTCACTCTCTCTCAGTTCAATCCACCTCATAGGGTTGTTGTTATGGGGAAAATAGGAGAGGAAAGAATATTAAATATGTTTGTTGCCTTCAGTTATATATAAAAATAATAAAGGTGAGATACATATCTAGAATAATAATA
>NW_015389795.1:45107-47475 GCF_001527695.2 Protobothrops mucrosquamatus | reverse complement strand
ATAATAATAATAATAATAAAGTTGGAAGGGACCTTGGAGGTCTTCCAGTCCAACCCCCTGCTCAGGCAGGAAACCCTATACCATTTTGGACAAATGGCTGTCCAGTTTCTTCTTAAAAACTTCCAGTGTTGGAGCATTCACCGCTTCTGGAGGCAGGTTGTTCCACTGGTTAATTGTTCTAACTGTCAGGAAGTTTCTCCTTAGTTCTAGGTTGCTTCTCTCCTTGATTAGTTTCCATCCATCTTATGGCTAGATTTTGACCTAGTCCATATTATAGGCAAAGATAGTGGATAATTCACCATGGAGATGCTACATAAAGATGCTACATCAAAAAGTAAGGTTCTGCATTTAGGCAAGAACAACTAAATCCATAGGTATAGTATAGGGGGTACCTGGCTCAATAGTAGTACTGTAAAAGGATCTTGGAGTCCTAGTGGACAATCACTTAAATATAAGCCAGTAGTGTGCTGCAGCTACCAAAAAAGCCGATGCAATCCTAGGCTGCATTAACAGAAATACAGAATCAAGATCACATGAAGTGTAAATACCAATCTAAAATGCCTTGGTAAGACTACATTTGGAATACTGCATCCAGTTGAGACTCTAGAAAGAATACAGAGAAGAACAACAAAGATGATTAGGAAACTGGGGGCTAAAACATATAAAAACTTTTATAGGAATTGGGTATGTTTAGTTTAATGAAAAGGACTAGTACTGACATGATAGCAGTGTTCCAATATCTCAGGGGCTACCCCAAAGAAGAGGGAGTCAAGCTATTCTCCAAAGCACCCAAAGGCAGGACAAGAAGCAATGGATGGAAACTAATCAAGGAGAGAAGCAACCTAGAACTAAGGAGAAATTTCCTGATAGTTAGAAAATTAATCAGTGGAACAACTTGCCTCCAGAAGTCGCGAATGCTCCAACATTGGAAGTTTTTAAGAAGAGATTGGACAACCATTTCTCTGAAATGGTATAGGGTCTCGTACTTGAGCAGAAGGTTGGACTAGAAGACCTCCAAGGTCCCTCCCAACTCTGTTATTCTGTTATCAGTTAAACAGTTGTAAATCTCTGTGATGTGTTTTTGTGAAGTTGACTGACTTTGGCTGATATGGCTTTCCTTTGGGATGCAAAAAACTGGCTGACCACGAGGTGGCAGCAAAGAAGTGAAGTTTGAATTTTTCAACCCAGCTCCAGTACCCATAATGAGATGTTTCTTTGTTGAAGCAAAGCATGTCATCTGAGCACAGTAATTGTGCTTGGCTAATTTGGGTGTGGGGGTTTAGCAGATTGTACCAGCCTTAATGTCTAAATGTCCCAAGTTGTAAACTCAGAAGAAATTGCTCTCCAAATTGGCGGTGGAGTTCCTTAAAGGTCATGGCTTTAGGAGAAGAAATCAAAGAAGTCTCCAGTTTAGTTCCCAGCATCTTCACAAGTGACTGAGCTTGAAATTTCAGGCATTTTCTAATATGGCTTGATAGGGCTATCAACCCAGAACTGCAGTTACAGTTTTTTTAAAATATCTCATTGCTATCCTTTAAGGTTATCTGGATAAGGTAGCCCTTAACCATGAATTCTTGTTTTTCATCCCGATGATCCACTTTTCATTCTTCCTGAACTATTCATCGAAAATGAAAAAGAGATCAAACTCTGATGCATTCATAAGCACTCCACAGCAACTCAAGGCCCTTCAAAATGTAATTGAGGAAGGAGTGATTGAGATAAGAAATGTGATAGGAAAGTATTTAACCCATTTTCTACTCTAAGACATCATGAAAGTTCCCATCCCTCTGGATTTCAAATGCATGTTTCCCAAACAGGCACAGAGGTTGTACTGAACTTATAGCCACAACTGGGACTGGAGTTTCCATTGCTAAGTGATGTGATTGTTAAATGAGTCCCATCCATTTTATGACTGTTTTTTCCACGGTCATTGAACAAATCCATGTTCCATCGCTGACTTTGCTTATTGGAAGCTGGCTTGGAAGGTTGCAAGTGGCAATCACAGGACCCTAGGATCCTGTAGCCATTATAAATGCAAGCCAGTTGCCAAGCACCCAGGCTGCAATCATGTGACTGAAGAGATGCTTCAACGGTTGTTATGTGAGAACTTGTCATAAGGCACTTTTTTCAGCATTGTCATAACTTCAAACAGACACTAAATGAATGATCAAAAGTCAAGGAATACCCATACAATTGTGTATAAAGTTTGTCTGCAGTGGATATATATCTTCGCAAGGTAGAATCCAAAACAAATTCAAATTAAGCTATATTCCTTTGCTCATATGTCTGATTTATATCCCACCTTTCTTCAAGCAACATGAAACAATAAGCTAAGTATTCCCTTCTCAGTGGTGGGATTCAGTCAGTT
>NW_015389795.1:39764-44577 GCF_001527695.2 Protobothrops mucrosquamatus | reverse complement strand
TATCCCTCTGTTAATGCAGCCCAGCACTGTGTTGGCTTTTTTGGCAGCTGCAGCACACTGCTGGCTCATATTTAAATGATTGTCCACTAGGACTCCGAGATCCCTCTCACAGTTACTACTATTGAGCAAGGTACCCCCTATACTATACCTGTACATTTGGTTTTTCTTGCCTAAATGTAGAACCTTACTTTTTTCACCACTGAATTTCATTTTGTTAGATAGCGCCCAATGTTCAAGTCTGTCCAGATCCTCCTGTATCTTAAGCCTATCTTCTATAATGTTGGCTATTCCAGCCAGCTTGGTGTCTTCTGCAAATTTGATGAGTTCCTCATCTATCCCCTCGTCCAAATCGTTGATGAAGATGTTGAAGAGCACTGGGCCCAGTTCCAGAATTTGAAGGGCTGTCACAGAGAGGAAAGAGATAATCTATTTTCCAAAACACTCGAAGGCCAGAAAAGGAACAATGGATGGAAACTGATCAAGGAGAGTTTCAACCTAGAAATAAGGAGATTTTTTCTGACAGTGAGAACAATCAACCAATGGAACAGATTGCCTTCAGAAGTTGTGGAGGTTTTTAAGAAGAGACTGCACAGCCAGTTGTCAGAAATGGTATAGGATATAAGGTCTCCTGCTTGAGGGGGGGTTTGGGCTAGATGACCTACAAAACCCTTTCCAATTCTGTTATTCTGTATTCTGTTCTGTAATAAGACAAATTTTACATTGTCCTATAGATCCAATAGTTGAGCAGGGACTTAATTCTGCCTCTTCTTTGTCTCATTCCAGCAACTTGATGCTTTTCCTTGATGATGGTCAAACAAATGTATTGTAAAAATAATAAAACTGAGCATTCCATATCTGGTTTCGTTATTTATTTAGATCAGGGGTCTTCAAACGTGGCCCTTTTATGACTTGTGGATTTCAACTTCCAGAATTCCTCAGCCAGGCACGCTGGCTGAGGAATTCTGGGAGTTGAAGTCCACAAGTCATAAAAGGGCCAAGTTTGAAGACCCCTGATCTAGATGATGACAGAGAGATATGAAACCTCTGTGGCCAACTGGTAGTCATCTAATTCCTTGCAGCCCAGATCTGGTATGCCCAGAAAAACACGAAAAACCTAAAAAGAGTTATTGGAACATCAGACCAATGTGATGTTATTTAATACCAGCTACATGTAATTTGCTAGTTAAAATGAGCTGCATAGCATCTGCTTAAAATCAAGTGACATTGAAACAACGATGTCCCCAATGCTTGCTTGATGCCCTGCAGGGAGGAAACTACAATGGGGAAACAATCTAAAACAGCAGAGAAGGAATTAAACATCCTCTTTCTGATGCCTTGTGTTTGCTCTTACTCAAGATTTAAAGGGTTAATTTTAAAGACTGGACTATAGGCACAGTCATCTTGCCAACCTGGCTTTATAACCGTATTAGAGGAGAAAAAGTTGCAGCTTCTGGCTTTATCACCTATTCATCCAGAGAAAGTCTTCTTATAAAACCTTGCATTTCTACAAAAATCTTGCATTTCACTCAGCTCAGGCTTTGACCTTGACACAAGCAGCAAAGCGCCCAAAGTCATATGCTGTGAGTCATTGGGATCAGCCGGGCTAAAAGCCCAGAAACCTTCTGGTTTGATCACAAACTACATGGAATGGGTGGGGTGGGGTAACAAGAAAATTAGAAGTGGCAGCTTGGACAGATTAAGCAGAAGCAATTCTTTGATCAGCAAAATAACTTGGAAAATCGAAATTGTATCCTGTGTGCTGCTTTTAGTCATAGAATAATTATCTGTAGACACAATAAGAAAATATAACACAGGGCTTGTCTCTTGCCCTTTTAATACTGATATCTATCTATCTATCTATCTATCTATCTATCTATCTATCTATCTATCTATCTATCTATCTATCTATCTATCTATCTATCTATCTATCTATCTATCTATCTATCCCTTTCCTTCTCCAAAATTTACAGTGGTGCTATTTTTAGAATCATACAGTTGGAAATCACTTAAGAGGTCATCAAGTCCAATCTTCTGCACGCTGCAGGATTCATTACACCATTCCTGATGGATGGCTATCCAGCCTTTGTTTGAGAACCTCCAGTGAAGGGAAGAAACCACTCCATGGGTATACTATTCCATTGTTTGTCAGCTCTTACTGTTAAGAAGTTCATCCTAATGTGTCATTTCTCTCTACAACCTTGAAGTTTCAACCCTTTAGTCCTAGTATTACCCTCTGGAGCAAGTAAGAATAAATCTGAATCCTCTACAATATGACAGCCCTTCAGATATCTCAAAACAGCCATCATGTCTTCTCTCAACTGTCTCTTCTGCAAGTTAAACATACCTAGGATTTTAAACCATTCCTTGTGAGATTTTGATTTCCAGAATGTTGACCATCTTGGTAGCTCTGCTCTGGATGTGCTCCCTGTTAAAGTTGCCAGGCCTGACACCAAGGAAAGATAAAAGTAGCAAGATTGCTGGAAGAACTCTAAAATGTGGTCCTTTTTCAGAAGTCCTCTCAGTCCAGACCTTTGCTCCAAGTTGTTCATAGTAGGAAAAAGAGGTTCTGAACTTTCCAGACTATTAAAATAAGGGGTCCTTGGTGCTCTCTGAACTTGGTTGCTTTCTTGCAAATATTTCATTACCCAAACTAGGTAACATCATCAGTGCTAGTGACATTACCTAATTTGGGTAGCAACACATCTACACTAGCACTGATGATTTTACCTCATTTGGGTAAAGAAACATCTGCAGGAAAGCAACCAAGCTCAGAGAGCGCCAAGGACTCCTCATTTGAACCCTGAGCTACAAATATTCTCCTTTATTGGTACACTCAAAACAATGTATCTCAAACACGAATGCACTTTCCATAGGGAAGATAGTTCTTCTCTAAAGTATTGTCTTTCTCAAAATTGTTGGCATTCACTAACATGATGATGATTATTGTTCAGTTTGTGCCCCAGGGGACATCATTTATCTGGAATGCCTGTCAGTAATTACTTCTTATAAAGTTCTAACGCTGCTGATAATATCTAGCTATCTATTGTTCTGTCAGCCTCCTTTTTGGATTGCCTCCTCGTTTTTTCTAAACATTGGGATCTTCTCAAGTAACTCTCATCTTTGCATTATATTTTCAAAGTATTTCAGCTTTAGCTTCATTATTCATGCTTCAAGTGAGCGGTCTGATGCCACAATTCAAAGAACACCATCTGGTTGCATGGATAAAAACATCATTTCATGCTGTTTCTGGATGAGTCCAAACTCAGCCTATATGACCTTCATCCATTTTTGTATCCTACTTCCCAAAGGATGTGAATTAGCCTTCGGGGACTTTAATGCTTAAGGTTTTCAAATACTTGTCAAAGTCAAAATGCTCCCGATTGCCCTTTGTGCAGGATTCCTGACTTCACAGAGTTCACAACCACCTTCAGCAAAATGGATTTACTGTTTTTCTTCAGGATTTTTCTGAACCTGGAGAGGAGAACAATTGAAGTACACATCTCCTACTCACAATTTACAATTATAGCTAAGGGAAGGAATGAGCATACAGGGTGTCTATAATTCTAGGTTGCTTCTCTCCTTGATCAGTTTCCATCATTTCTTATCTTGCCTTCTGGTGCTTTGGAAGATAATGTGACTCCCTCTTCTTTGTGGCAGCCCCTCAAATACTGGAACACTGCTATCATATCAGCCCTAGTCCTTCTTTTTTCTAGACTAGCCATACCCAATTCCTGCAACCGTTCTTCATATATTTTGGTCTACTAGCTTAGGGAAGGAAGTTTTATCCCAGAAATCTCACCTGATTTCACATCAATATTATATAAAGCAGGTGATAGCCTGTCAGTGCAACCTGGAATTAAGGAGAAACTTTCTAACAGTGAGAACAATTAATCAGTGGAACAACTTGCTTTCAGAAGTTGTGAGTGCTCCAACACTGGAGGTTTTTAAGAAGAGACTGGACAGCAACTTGTCTGAAATGATACAGGGGTCTCCTGCTTAAGCAGGGAGTTGAACTAGAAGACCTCCAAGGTCTCTTCCAGCTCTGTTCTGATTGATTGTATTTTTCATTTCTGTTGAGATTAAAACTTTGAGTTGAGGGAAAGCCTACAAGAGTCCACTCACATATACAAGCCATGATTCAATATTAACAGTCATCAACAGTCATCATTGCAGACATCTTGGTTGTTTTTTCATTGTCTGCAGTTTCTCTTTGCTGTGGTTTCAGCTGTTTTTACATCTGATAATGTAGATCCCAACTGATTTTTTTTTTTTTAAAAAAAAGTCCCTTTCTAGTGGTCAAAATAGCTCAATGGTGGATTCAATTTTCACGAGAATTGATGGGCTCCCCCTTCTGTTCCCCATGGCTACAGTCAAGCAAGCACTGGACAGCCATCTGTCAGAATGCTTTAATTTGAATTACTGCTCTAAATAGGGGCTGAGGCCCTAAATAGGGGCTGAGGCTGAGGACTGAGGCCCTTAAATGGCCCCCTCTCAGCTCATGTTTTAATGATTCTTAAGTCCAACATTCAACATCTGGATTCCAGACACATTCTTCTCCTAGTCTCACAGATGTTGATCTTTCCACATAAGAAGGACTCCAGTAGCCAGACTGATTTAAAACTGGCTTGGGAGGAGAATTTCCCTGGAAACGGCTTAATACAATTAAGTCAAAACTCCTGCTTCCCTAGAGGCACCAGAGAATCCATGTTATTCATCCTTTCTGTTTTAGAGAAGCTGGAAAGACATGTAATTAATTTCTGATACCCATGAGATTTTATAAAGGCAGTAATCTTAATGCTAATGTTCAATGTTC
>NW_015389795.1:20122-39306 GCF_001527695.2 Protobothrops mucrosquamatus | reverse complement strand
TTAAAACTGGCTTGGGAGGAGAATTTCCCTGGAAACGGCTTAATACAATTAAGTCAAAACTCCTGCTTCCCTAGAGGCACCAGAGAATCCATGTTATTCATCCTTTCTGTTTTAGAGAAGCTGGAAAGACATGTAATTAATTTCTGATACCCATGAGATTTTATAAAGGCAGTAATCTTAATGCTAATGTTCAATGTTCTGTATTAACAGGGCAATTGAACTAAATCATGAAATCACATGTAGAAAATTTCACTTTGCAGCAAATGTCTTTGAACTCCACGTTGTTACTGTGCTGGAAACCTTTAATTTTTAAACTAATTGAAAGCAGAAATTTCCAAGAATACAGGTTTTGAATCAAGATGTTGCTGCATGAATTCAACCTTCGGATAAATGCCTAATTTGGAGGAAAACAACACTTTTCTTATATAAGTGCCAAATACAGGTAGTCTTTGACTTACACTTACAGCCACAATTAAGCCCTGAATTTCTGTTGCTAAGAGAGCTTTGCCCCATTTCACGACCTTTCTTGACACAGTTGCTAAGTGAATCACTGCAGTTGTTAAGTTAGTAACACAGCTGTTAAGTGACTCTGGCTTCCCCATTGACTTCGCTTGTCAAAAGGCCACAAAAAGGGATCACATGACCTCAAGACACTGCAACTGTCATAAATGTGAATCAGTTGCCAAGCGTCTGAATTTTGATCACGTGACCATGGGGATGCTGCAACGGTTGTAAGTGTGAAAAATGGTCATAATTCACTTTTCGCTGTGCCGCTGTAACTTTGAATGGCCACTAAACCAGCTGTTGTAAGTTGGGGATTTACCTGTAGTGAATTTACCTTATAGGTTGCCTATATTGCTGGCAATCAATCAAATGATCAAAACTCCTACAGTCCTAATACAGTTTTACTAACTTTACTAATGTTATTCCTGTCCATCATTTATCTGTTTTTGTTTTTATCATTCTCTAATACTGGCTGCCCTTTTTTATTACTTAAAAAATTATATTGGGGGGGGGGGGGNTTAAAACTGGCTTGGGAGGAGAATTTCCCTGGAAACGGCTTAATACAATTAAGTCAAAACTCCTGCTTCCCTAGAGGCACCAGAGAATCCATGTTATTCATCCTTTCTGTTTTAGAGAAGCTGGAAAGACATGTAATTAATTTCTGATACCCATGAGATTTTATAAAGGCAGTAATCTTAATGCTAATGTTCAATGTTCCGTATTAACAGGGCAATTGAACTAAATCATGAAATCACATGTAGAAAATTTCACTTTGCAGCAAATGTCTTTGAACTCCACGTTGTTACTGTGCTGGAAACTTTTAGTTTTTAAACTAATTGAAAGCAGAAATTTCCAAGAATACAGGTTTTGAATCAAGATGTTGCTGCATGAATTCAACCTTCGGATAAATGCCTAATTTGGAGGAAAACAACACTTTTCTTATATAAGTGCCAAATACAGGTAGTCTTTGACTTACAGCAGTGGTTCTCAACCTTTTTAATGCCGCGACCCCAACCGGTCGTAAGTCGAGGACTAAACTGGTTGTAAGCCGAGGACTAAACCGGTCATAAGTCGAGGACTAAACCGGTCGTAGGTCGAGGACTACCCAACCGGTCGTAAGTCGAGGACTTTCCCTGCCCGGGAGCGCTGCGCATGCGTGGTTCCGCCCCCTGTGCCGGCCGAGGCGTAGCTGGCAAGCGGCAGAGACAGAGCAGGCCGACCACCAGCTTTACCCAGCCCAAGGGAGGTAAGGCACCCACCGGAAAAGGGGGGGAAAAATGGCGGACAAAAACAATGGCGGACAAAAAAATGGCAGACAGCCTTGCTTGGCGACCCCCATGAAATGGTCGATCGACCCCAAATGGGGTCCCGACCCACAGGTTGAGAACCACTGACTTACAGCCACAATTAAGCCCTGAATTTCTGTTGCTAAGTGAGCTTTGCCCCATTTCACGACCTTTCTTGACACAGTTGCTAAGTGAATCACTGCAGTTGTTAAGTTAGTAACACAGCTGTTAAGTGACTATGGCTTCCCCATTGACTTTGCTTGTCAAAAGGCCGCAAAAAGGGATCACATGACCTCAAGACTCTGCAACTGTCATAAATGTGCAACTGTCATAAATCTGTCAGTTGCCAAGTGTCTGAATTTTGATCACGTGACCATGGGGATGCTGCAACGGTCGTAAGTGTGAAAAATGGTCATAATTCACTTTTCGCTGTGCCACTGTAACTTTGAATGGCCACTAAACCAGCTGTTGTAAGTTGGGGATTTACCTGTAGTGAATTTACCTTATAGGTTGCCTATATTGCTGGCAATCAATCAAATGATCAAAACTCCTACAGTCCTAATACAGTTTTACTAACTTTACTAGTGTTATTCCTGTCCATCATTTATCTGTTTTTGTTTTTATCATTCTCTACTACTGGCTGCCCTTTTTTATTACTTAAAAAATTATATTGGGGGGGGGGGAGAGAGAGCGCAAAATAATACACTGAGGTGATTCTTTCTCTCCTGGCAGAATGAAAGGATAATTTTCAGTGCTTGCAAACAAAAAATATGTAAAGCAACGGGCTGGACTTCAACTGTACTAAAGAGTTAAAGGCCATGTTCCAAAAGGTATTGAGTGGATCATGGGGGAGGGGGGAAGGAGGGAGGAAATACACTTAAATGTGATTGTTACATTCTATGCAAACTTAATTAAAAACAAACACAATCCCCTTCCCATCATGTATTGAATCCTTTTCCTTTGTGACACTGTTTTGCCGCCATAAATTATGGACAGCAGCGACTCGGTGAGAGGGTGACATATAAAAGACAAGATGGCGGACTTGACCTCATGGCTGAAGTCTTGCCCCTTATTTACATATGTTGCTGATACACCGCAGGTTCTGAGATTTGAAAAAATGATCTTACAAATAAGGTAAAAGCAAAGATGATTTACTGAACAAGCCTGTTTGTGCTTCTCTCCTTGATTATTTTGATAAGTAACTCAAGGCCGGTCACATAATACTTCCTCTTCCTATTTATCCCAAAACAATAATCCTGTGAGGTGAATTGGGATGAGAGAGATTATAATTAACTATGGCAGCATCTAAAATAATGTGATTAAGGAAAGCGACGCAGAACAAAGGATGGAATCTTATATCTCCTCAGCTATCAAATCCCTTCTCCTGCTCCGAGTGAAAATTTGGACAAAACTGCAAAGCTAGGTAGTATACAATACAGATAGTCCTAGTTCATTTAGTGACCTTTCAAAGTTACAACGGCGTTGAAAAAAAGTGACTGATGACCATTTTTCACATTTACAACCTTTGTAGCTTCCTCATGATCGTGTGATCAAAATTCAGATAATAACAACAACAACAACAATAACAACAACAAAGTTGGAAGGGACCTTGGAGGTCATCTAGTCCAACCCCCTGCTCAGTTGGTTCATACTTATGACCATGGCCGTATCCCAAGGTCATGTGATCCCCCTTTGCAATTTTTTGAGAAGCAAAGTCAATGGGGAAGCCAGATTCACTTAACAATTAGGTTACTAACTTATCAACTGCAGTGATTCACTTAACGACTCTGGCAAAAAAGGTCGTAAAATGGGGTAAAACTCGCTTAACAAACGTCTCCCTTAAGAAAGAGAAATTTTGGGCTCAATTGCGGTCGTAAGTCGAGGACTACCTGTACTGTTTTAGGATCCTACCTGCACTGAAATGCCACTCTTGAAAAAGTTCCCAAACCTTTGGTTGCACTAGAAGCAAAATTCATGAACCCAATTAGCCCTTTCCGTTCCTTACATTCATTTATCATTCAGCAATCAGAATTCTTTCTCTCTCGTACAGCTTTGCATGCTCACATGGCTGATATTCCTCTGAGTTGCAGGCCTCTAGGCATGTCTTAAAAATAGCAAGTCTCAGAAACAGAAAGTACCTAACTGGCAAGCTTGCAAGAAGATGGAGAGCATACAGTTACTTTATCCAAATGTTTAAAATGTTTAAAAACCTGTAATGCACAGGGGAAAATGGACACCCCTAAATCAAAAGGTGAGGAGTGGAGTTTGATCTCAGTTTATATTCTAGTGCAGGGGTAGGCAGCCTTGGCTCTTTTATGACTTGTGGACTTCAACTCCCAGAATTCCTGAGTCAGCATGGCTGGTTCAGGAATTCTGGGTATTGAAGTCCACAAGTCATAAAAGAGCCAAGGTTGCCTACCCCTGTTCTAGTGGCTTGCCTTGAATGTAAACTGAGAACAAACCCCATTCCTTACTAGCACTGATAATATTATCTAGTTTGGTAATGAAACACCTGCAAGAAAACCACCAAACTCAGACAGCACAAAGGATCACTCAGAACTTTCAAGTCCTGGATAATGGGTGATTCACTTTTTTCCTGCAGAATGGTCATAGCCAGTTATGGGATTTGTCCCAGAACCTAACTTAAAAATGTCTGCACTGAGGGAATTATGTTGGAAAGAATGATAGACATATTCCTTCTGATGGAGCTTTGACTGGATGAAAATGCACGTCGTTGGATTCAGTACAGAGCTTTTTTAATGCTACATCTGGTTTTGAGAAAGCTCTCAGATTTGCTTCCATGATAATCAATGGGAAAATCTTTTTTTTTTTTGCATTCCTAGCTGCAAGACATTTACTTGAGGATAAAGTTCAGGATATAAAGTTCTCTGCTCATACAATATAGTTAAGACTCTAACCCAGGGGTGGGGAACCATGGCTCTTTTATGACTTGTGGACTTCAACTCCCAGAATTCCTGAGCCAGCATGGTTGGGCTCAGGAATTCTGGGAGTTGAAGTCCACAAGTCATAAAAGAGCCAAGGTTCCCCACCCCTGCTCTAACCCAATTAATTCCCCTCTCAATACTTGTAAGTTACTTTTAGCTCAGAATAAGCTCCAAATTTATCTGGGGCTAAAGCTTCCTTCCTTCAGCTGTGTTGTATGAACTATTTACGCAGTGGTGGGATTCAAATATGTGAACAAGCGGTTCTCTGGGTGGATGCCACTTCCAGAAGTCCATTCTGGGCCTGGGCAACAAAAATTAGCTACCGGCTCTGCTGAAGTGATGTGAACTGTATTTATGTTAGAGTTAACTGGGTTCTGAGACAGAGAGGAAGTCCTACAGAGACTCCACAAGAACAGGGCTTTTCTAGGAAATCCAACTCTGTAGAAAAGAATATTTGTAGCTCAGGGTTGAACTGTGGAATTCTTGGTGTTTTCTGAGCTTGGTGTCCCAAAGGTGCTTTTTCAAAAGGCAACTGGACTTTCTTGTTTTTCTTTGAAGATGTTTCACTTCTCATCCAAAAAGCTTCTTCAGCTCTGACTGAATGGTGGGGAATGGAAGGATTTATATTCCTTACAGACAGCTGGTCATTTGCATTCTTTTAGAGAGTCATTGAGGCCACTTGGAGGTTTATCTGTGTCCACAGGGTCACCTGGGTAGTGCAAATGGATGTGAAGCCTTCTGGGAACTGTTGAAAGGGCATACATGCACACTTTAAATCTAAGAATACACTAAGGCAAAAGCTTGTCCACCCCAAGGATAAAACACCAAGACACAAATTGAGCAATATGGTATATGCAGTACAATGCACTGAGACATGTGCAGATCTGTATGTTGGGGAAATGAAACAACAAGTTCATAAACGTATGGCACAACATAGGAGAACAAACCCATCAGGACAAGAGTCAGCAGTCCATCTGCATTTAAAAGACAAAGGCCACTCTTTTGAAAAGAGCAAAGTCCACATTTTGGACAGAGAGGACTGCTGGTTTGAAAGAGGGGTCAAAGAGGCCATCTATGTCAGAATTGAACAGCCCTCTCTCAACAGAGGGGGAGGGATACAACATCATCTATCTCCTGTTTACAACACAATCCTTTCAGCAGTTCCAAGAAAGCTCCACACCCATTTGTACTACCCAGGTGATCCTGAGAACACAGATAAACCTCCAAGTGGCCTCAATGACTCTCTAAAAGAATGCAAATGACCAGCTGTCTTCAAGGAGTATAAATCCTTCCATTCCCCACCATCGAGTGAGAGCTGAAGAAACTTCTTGGATGAGAAGTGAAATGTCTTCAAAAAAAAGCAAGAAAGTCCAGTTGCTTATTGAAAATGCACCTTTGGGACCACCATGATCTGGATGACTGAGAATCTGCATAGCTATCTGAACCTGGTGGTTTTCTTGCCACCATTTCATTAACCCAAGAAGGTAACATCAACATCACTATATCTCTATCTCCTTTTCATTTTTGTTCCTTACAGCCATTCAGGACTGGGAAAGGGGCAGAAAGAGATTGAAGATGGTTAAGGTCCCCCGACTCTCTGTGTGAAAGTGCTGATCCAGATTATGTCTCTATGGATTTTTCGTTTTTTCCCCTTTTTGCTAAAAACAAAATAGGAAATTACAGCTTCGTCATTTATGAAGATATTGAAGAGTACTGGGCCTAAGACGGAACCTTGTGGTACCTCACTGCTTACTTCTCTCCATGTGGATGTAGTGCCACAAGGAGTAGGCTGTGGTCCACTTTTTCAAATGCCTTACTGAAGTCTAAGTTTTTTCCCCGTTCTTGAAGATGGGGGCCACGTCAGCCCTTTTCCAATCCTCAGGTATTTCCCTGGTGCTCCAGGATTTTTGAAAGATATGGTACAATGGTTCTGAGATAACATCTGCCAGCTCCTTCAGAACTCTGGGATATAATCTGTCGGGTCCTGGTGATTTATATTCGTTAAGGTCGGATAGGTGTTCTCTTACCATTTTCTTTCTTATTTTAATTTTTGTTCCTAGTTTGTCTTTTGCAGTATTTTTTTTAGTATGTTGTGCTATAATTTTTTTTTGTTTGAAAACTGATGCAAAGAATGAGTTAAGCAGATCTGCTTTCTCCCTGTTGCCTGTTATTTCCTTGCCATCTTCTCTTGCCTACAGTTTTCTTTACTTTTTTCTTGTTGTTAATATATTGGAAGAAAATTTTTATTATCCTTGATTTCTGTTGCAAGTCTTTGTTCGTTCTGAGCCTTTGCTTCCTGACTTCATCTTTGTCTGCTGATAATTGGCCTTAGTTATGTGCCCCTCTTTCCATTTTTTGTATTTGTCCTTTTTGTCTTTCAGTTTGTTAGAGAGATCTTTGTGCAGCCATGCTGGTTTCTTTTTGAATTTCTTGTTTTTCTTTTTCAGTGGTATTGTACTGGTCTGGGCTTTAATGATCACATTTTTCAGAGTTTCCCGCACTTCTTGGGTTGTTTTCCCCTTTAGGATTTTCATCCATGGGATCTTTCCTAGGTTCTCTCTGAGTTTGTTAAAGACAGCTCTTTTGAAGTTTAAGACCCTGGTTGGATTGTTTTCTGTTGCTAGTGCTTGCATTATATTAAATTCCAGTATGACGTGGTCACTTTCACCCAAGGTTCTGGTAATTTGAACTCTCTCTTTCATTTCTTCTCTATTAGTAAGAATTAAGTCCAGTATGGCTTTAAGTCTAGTTCCCTTCTCCACCTTTTGAATGACAAAGTTGTCGGCTAGGTTGGTTAGTAATCTGTTTGATCTCTCGCTTGCTGTAGAGTTTGTCTCCCAGTTGATATCTGGATAGTTGAAGTCTCCCATTACTATTGTGGTATGCTTCCTACATACATTTGTTAACTGGTTGGCAAAGAGTTCATCTATTTCTTCTGATTGGTTGGTTGATCTGTAATATACATCTATGGTAATGTCACTTTTTTTCTCTTTTATATTGACCCATATGCATTCTGGAGAGATTTTATATTTGATCATATGCGTTTTTGTAGATATGTAGTGTTCTCTTACATATAGTACAACTCTCCCTCCTCTTTTTGTAGACCTGTTTCTTTTGAACAATTTGTATCCATCCATCAGTTCATTCCATTCATGGGTTTCGTCCCACCAGGTTTCTGTAATACTAGCTATGTCATACCCTCCCTCGTGTACTGTTGCTTCTAGTTCTCCCTGTATGTTTCCCAAGCATATAAGCATTTAAGACTTTTATGTCTGTCCGTGGGTATGTTTCCTGCATCTCCAGAATGTTGTTTGAGTTTTTCTTTTTTCTCATCTCTGCCCACCTCATTGTTTGATTTGTTTTCTTGGGATTTATGATTGGTTTTGGGTTCTAGAGATTCTGAAGATTGGTCACCCTCTCCCCTCAATTTTAGTTTAAAGCCCTCCTGATGAGTTGGGCCAGTCTTTTTCTGAGTACATTTTCCCCTGTTTTTGTGAGGTGCAGCCCATCCCTTGCCAAGAGTCCTTCATGAAGGAAATGCAGTCCATGATCCAGGAAACCAAAGTTTTCTTGGTCCTTGATTTTTTTAAAAAAACAAATGGGCATCAGAATAAACCTGAGAATGGTGGTGGTGATCACTTCTCCTGGTCCTCCTTTTCTTATTATAATAGTTCTTTCCAGGGCCTTTTTTCTCATAGAACGCCCAGAACGGAGTTCCGGCACATTTTTTGGATGGAACCTTGTAGGGCAGGCAAGGCGGGTTGGGTTGTATGATGTGTGTGAGTTCCAGCCCCCCCTTTTTTTTTTAAAGAAAAAAAGCACTGATTCTTTCATAGAACTGCATTCCATACTTCAGATTAAAGTGGCCTGTGATTCATGGAAGCTTAAGAAAGAATAAATTGATTTCTTATTTAAAGCCTCAAAATTCATTGCTTTTACTGCCATGGCCATCCCTACAGAGCAGTGTTTCTCAGACTTGGCAACTTTAAGATGTGTGGACTTCAACTCCCAGAATTCCCCTGGGGAAAAATTGCCAAGTTTGAGAAACTCTGCTGTAGAAATATGAGGTAAGACAGTTGTGATTTGTGCAGAGTGCAGTTTTAAAAACATTGGTGGTAGTATCTGTGGGCGGTTTCTGCTTTGGCTCTAAAAAAATTATGATATGAAAATAAATAGGATCCTTGATGCAAAAGCTTTTTCCTTGGAGACTTACGGGAGAGGGCTTTTAAAATGCATATGGTGTCCGATGAATGAAATAGTTTGATTTCATGCACCAATTGCACCAACAGTATTTAAAAAGCCAATTGGCAAAACGAGGGCTAAGCATTTTGTTTACTGCTCTCTTTAAGGAGCTGTAAACTGTTTATGTTAATAATTAGTTAAGTAAATAGCACATTACTTTATCCCTGCCTGTAGTTCTGAAAGGAGATACATTGGAGAGTTCTTGAATGTTGTGGCAGCTGCCGATGGATTTCTAAGTTTATTCATCTGCAACAGTTGTTCCATTGTTTCTGACCAAATTGACAGTTTTGCAGCATGCAATTAATATCTCAAATTAATAACCCTAGACCCATGCAAAATGCTGGTTTCGTAGGGCTAAAACAGAGAGCATCAAATTACATGTTGCCTCACTCAAGTTTAATAGGATGAACTTCAGTGCCCATTAAGTTCACTAATGGTTGATATTGCCTTTCATTCTTTCTTTGGCTGCTTGCAATTCAAGTTGATTTATTGCACTTAATGCCTGTCCAGTCTGTATGAGCCCTTGGGATCCCCTCATTTAACTACATGAAAGAAGTCAATAAGTCAAGTGGTTGAGATAACATAAATATTTAAGAGGGATGGTCTCGATCATGCCTTTGGAATACAGGCAGTTCCCATTGGACAGGCAGTTGAAACTGTTGTGCTCAGCATGATTATCCCAGGCAGGCTTACATTGGGCTGCAATCAGATCCAGGAACAAATAAAGTGGAAATCTATGGAAGTTTCCCAATGGTGTTATTGTGAAACCTTTGTTATTCAGGGCTCAATCATGTCTTTCTAAAGTGTTTTGTAAAGTACAACTCCTTGCAAGTCTAATTTTCATTCTATTCAGATTTTAATCTTGGTCAAATACAATTGGTCCTCAATTTACAACCATTCGCTTAGTGACCATTTTAAGATACAGCGGCAATGAAAAAAGGGACTTATGACTGGTTTTCACACTGATGATTGTTGCAGATCCCCATGGTCACATGGCTAAAATTCAGGTGCTTGGCAACTGGCATGCATTTATGACAGTTGCACTGTCCCAAGGTCATGTGACCACCGCTTGTAACCTTTCCAGCAGGCTTCAAGGAAGCACAGTCAATGGAGGGAGTCAGGTTTGCTTAACAGCCACACGATTCATTTAACTGCAGTGATTTGCTTAGCAATTGTGGCAAAAAAGGTCATAAAATGGGTCACGACTGACTTAACAGCCGTGTTGGCACAGTGGTTAGAATGCAGTACTGCAGACTACTTCTGCCGACTGCTGGCTGCCGGCTGCCAGCAGTTTGATTCTCACTGGCTCAAGGTTGACTCAGCCTTCCATCCTTCTGAGTTCAGTAAAATGAGGACCCAAATTGTTGGGGGCCATATGCTGACTCTGTAAGCTGCTTAGAGAAGGTTCTAAAGCACTGTGAAGCATTATGTAAGTCTAAGTGCTATTGCTATCAGTTGTGGCCATAATTTGATGACTGCTTATATGTCAATTTATTCTCCTTCTCTGTTCATCGTCTCCCAGGCCCATCCAGAACTACAGTATTGTTTTTCTTACTGCTGTTCTGATGCCTTAGGATTTCCCTTCCTTCACTGCTACAGTATCTTTAATTTTTAGATGCTAGAAGTGCTTAGAAATGTCCAGAAGCTTCCTTCCTGCCATAGCCCTCGGAGAACTTGCATTTCACATAGCTACTGCTATACCAGCATAACAGGCAGAGAAACCCTAAGATTGTCTGCAGGAGGGGTCAGAAAAATCAAGATGGCCTCTATGACCATGCCATCAAAGCCCTGCCCCTTTCCCACAATGCATCACATTCATAATGGACCTAAGCAAGGGGGTCAGTTTTGATTGCAAGGTGTGGTTACCATCCTGACTGTTTTGATTCCTCCTGCACACCCTCTTGATTCTGAAACTTGCCCTCTAACCTCTGACTCCATGGTTGAATGGGGAGTGACAATCACTCCGAAACAACCAGTTCTTGTGGCAAAAAGCCAAGTGGGGTTTTAGGGAAAGGTGGCAGGACATGTCTATTCCTAGCCTACACAGAAGCAAAAACCTTATGTCATCTTATCCTCCTTCCTCCTCCTTTTTCCTCTTCTTCCTCACATTCCAGGAAGTGGAGACACTAGAACAGTGGTTCTCAACCTGTGGGTTGGGACCCCATTTGGGGTCGATCGACCATTTCATGGGGGTCGCCAAGCAAGGCTGTCCGCCATTTTTTTTGTCCACCATTTCCCCCCCCTTTTCTGGCGGGTGCCTTACCTCCCTTGGGCTGGAGCAGCTGGTGGTCGGCCTGCTCCGTCTCTGCCGCTTGCCAGCTACGCCTCGGCCAGCGCAGGGGGCGGAACCACGCATACGCGGCGCTCCCGGGCAGGGAAAGTCCTCGACGTATGACCGGTTGGGTAGTCCTCGACGTACGACCGGTTTAGTCCTCGACTTACAACCGGTTTAGTCCTCGACTTACGACCGGTTGGGGTCGCGGCATTAAAAAGGTTGAGAACCACTGCACTAGAAGGCACTTGCAGATAACCAGGCTTTATAAGTAACAACCAACCTCTAGAACTGCACTCTGACACATCCATGGAAGCAGGCTCCAGTGGGGCTTTTCAACCTTTTCACAGATTGTACCACTTTTTGGACATGGCAATATTCGAGTGCCACCAGTGCTTAGCAAGGGGTCAAAAACTTGATGACTAGGAAAAAAAAAGGGAGGGGGATTTTGGATTTTACTGATTAGATTGATTTGTTGTTGCAGAAATGGCTAGTTTATACTATTATGGAAGAGTAAAAAGTCGAGGTTTGATGTTAGTGCTTCATTCTACTGCAACAGAGGAAGTTGGAAGTCAATGCCTTTTCTTTTTCCCTTCTCCCCCTCACTTTTGTTTCCCTTTTTCCTCCTTACTGTCCTACTATTTGCTTTTGTATTTTATTCTATAATCGAATAAAACGTTATGAACCGTAAAAAAAAGGAAAAAAGTACCAGTTTTATTCCTCCTTTTATATCCTCTCCTCTGTCTCCCTCTGAACAGAAGAATGGCTAAATTTACTGGATGCTAAATTAGAGGTTACTGAAAAATGAGATTTTCCTCTCCCTTTTGTTTTTTTTTGTAATGCCAAAATCCCTCTAAATTTCTGGTCACATGATCCTAAAAATAAACATAGGCATTTTGTCTTCTCCTTGTGCTCAGAAGTATTTATGGCTGTCCATTTTGGAACCATAGCTGAAAGTTATTTTGATCTGAGTCACAATGAAATTGGCCAATGTTTAAATCTAGCACGGTGTGATTTTTCTAATGTTACTGCTTTAAAACAACTTCAACTTTCTGTATAATTGAATGGTTGCCTTAGTATCTTAAAAAGTCTTTGTAGACATTTTTGAGGCTGATGCATTGGTCTGTATTTGTCATCATCCCAACCATCAAGTCCATGAGTGATACTGGCAGGGGACGACAGGGGATCTAATCTAGAAATTATCTGGCTCAATAAGATTGTTTACAGGCTCCTTGTATGAACTTTAGCATAGGTTATGGCCTCAAGTCCCTGTTCCTGTTGTGTTTTAGTGCATAATGGGCACAGGGTTTTGAGGCCATAAGCTATGCTAAAGTTATCATGCCAATTATGCAGTGCTTTCAGTGGAGTTCATGAGTTACTACTGGATTCCTTACAGCAAATGTCTGAGATAGCCATCCTTTACTGTTCTTTATAGCACCTACAGTAGAGGAAAGTCGAAGAATATATAAGTTGGAGTCTTTGGCCCTGAATTAAGATACACCAGGACTGGAGTTTTACAGCTCTAGAAGGACTTATTGGGGTTGACAGGCACCATGTAGAATAGAATAGAATAGAATAGAATAGAATAGAATAGAATAGAATAGAATAGAATAGAATAGAATAGAATAGAATAGAGCTGGAAGGGATCTTGAAGGTCTTGTAGTCCAGCTCCCTGCTCAAGCAAGAGATCCTGTACCATTTCAAACAAGTGGATGTCCAGTCTTCTTTAAAACCTTCAGTGTTGAAGCACCCACAACTTCTGAAGGCAAACTGTTCCACTGGTTAATTGTTGTCATTGTTAGGAAGTTTCTCCTTAATTCCAGGTTGCTTCTTTCTTGTCCTGCCCTCTGGTGCTTTGTAATAATAATAATAATAATAATAATAATAATAATAATAATAATAATAATAATAATAATAATAATAATAATAATAATAATAATAATGATGATGATGATGATGATGATGATGATGATGATGATGATGATGATAATAGTAAAGTTAGAAGGGACCTCGGAGGTCATCTAGTCCAACCTCCTGCTCAGGCAGGAAACCCTATACCATTTCGGACAAATGGCTGTCCAGTCTCTTCTTAAATACTTCCAGTGTTGGAGCATTCACCGCTTCTGGAGGCAGGTTGTTCCACTGGTTAATTGTTCTAACTGTCAGGAAGTTTCTCCTTAGTTCTAGGTTGCTTCTCTCCTTGATTAGTTTCCACCCGTTGCTTCTTGTCCTGCCTTCAGGCGCCTTGGAGGATAGCTTGACTCCCTCTTCTTTGTGGCAGCCCCTGAGATATTGGAACACTGCTATCATGTCCCCCCTCATCCTTCTCTTCATTAAACTAGACATTCCCAATTCCAGCAGCCGTTTCTTATATGTTTTAGCCTCCAGTCCCCTAATCATCTTTGTTGCTCTTCTCTATACTCTTTCTAGAGTCTCAACATTTTTTTACATCGCGGTGACCAAAACTGGATGCAGTATTCCAAGTGTGGCCTTACCAAATGATATTAACACTTCACGTGATCTTGATTCTATCCCTCTGTTAATGCAGCCTACCACTGTGTTGGCCTTTTTGGCAGCTGCAGCACACTGCTGGCTCATATTTAGGTGATTGTTCACTTGGACTCCAAAATCCCTCTCACAGTTACTACTATTGAGCAAGGTACCCCCTATACTATACCTGTGCATTTGGTTTTTCTTGCCTAAATGTAGAACCTTGCTTTTTTCACCATTGAATTTCATTTTGTTAGATAGTGCCCAGTGTTCAAGTTGACCCCCTCTTCTTTGTGGCAGCCCTTCAAATACTGGAATATTGCTATCATGTCCTCCCTAGTCCTTTTCTCTAGACTAGGCAAGCCCAAATTCTGCAACCGTTCTTCATTTGTTTTAGTCCCCAGGCCTTTAAATCATCTTAGTTGCTTTTCTCTGTGTCAAGGTTCCGATAGACAAGACCAAATAAATCAGAACTTCGAGGCTTGAGATTTCCTCAAAGAACATGCTTATTGATTACATGGTCAAAAGTGAAACCATGCCTGAAGTTCTTTTCAAAGAGAAACAATATTACAAAGTTGAACTTCCCACCCCAATGCTATGCAATCAGCTACGTTCCCCAATAGAAGAGTTAGGTGGACTTTCTAACCAAATGCTCATGCCCTCATCTAACTGACAGAAATGACCTTGGTTCCTATGGGATAGTAAAATGTTTAGACTAGTAGAAATCTCCATACCCCTCCCATTCTTGTGGCAACCTAGAATGAGCAAAAATGGCTGCAGCCAGGTTCATTGTAGCTTTCACACTCTGTAACATCTCAAACATCTCTTTTGAGATTTGTCAAACATCTCTTTTGTAGTATGGTGACCAAAACTGGATGCAGTATTCCAAGTGTGGCCTTACTAAGGATTTAGAAAGTAGTATTAATACTTCACATGATTTGGGTTCTATGCCTCTATTTATACAACCAAGGATTGTATTAGCTTTTTTGGCTTCTGCCTCACACTGCTGGTCATATTTAAGTGATCATCCACTAGGACTCCAAGGTCTCTCTCACAGTTACTGTTTTTGAGCCCAGTCTCACCTAACAAACCTAGCAGACAACTTTGTCTGCCAAAAAGTAGAGAAGAGATCTAGGGGATCAGCCATATTGGACCTAATTCTCACTAACAGAGATGAAATAATAGAAGGTGTTGAAGCCATAGGAACCTTGGGGGGCAGTGATCATGCAATATTGGAATTCAACATTATGCAAGTACAAGCAATAGAACACAGTCAAACCAGAGTCTTGGACTTTAAGAGTTAATTTCAATGAATTTAGAGAGAGCTTGGGAAGGATTCCCTGGATGAGAATCCTCAAGGGGAAAGCAGCTCAAGAAGCTTGGGAAATTTTGAAAAGTGAGATTATAAAAGCCCAGTCTAGCACAATACCAACAAAGAAGAAAAATAACAGCTCTCAAAAGAAACCAGCATGGCTGCATAAAGAACTCTCTGATAAATTGAAAGACAAAAAGGACAAGTATAAAAAGTGGAAAGAGGGGCACGTAACTAAGGCAGAATATCAGCAAATAGCCTGAGCCTGCAAAGATGAAGTGAGGAAAGCTAAGGCTCAAAATGAACTAAGGCTTGTGACAAAAGTAAAAAATAACAAAAAAAAGCTTCTTTCAACATGTAAAAAACAAGAAAAAGGTTAAGGAAATGATTGGTCCATTAGTGGGAGAAAGTGGCAAGAAGGTGACAAGCAACAGGGAAAAAGCAGAACTATTTAACTCATTGTTTGCATCCATCTTTACACAAAGGGAAAAAACAGTCCAATCTATCAAAAACAGTACTGTAAAAAACAGATTCGAAACACAAGTTAAGATAGGCAAAAAAATGGTAAGTGAGCACCTGTCCACCCTAGACGAGTTCAAATCACCAGGACCAGATAGATTACATCCTAAGGTTCTGAAAGAACTGGCAGATGTGATCTCAGAACCACTGAACTATATCTTTCAAGGATCCTGGAGCACTGGGGAACTACCAGAGGACTGGAAAAGAGCTCAGTGGTGGGATTCAAATATGTGAACAACCAGTTCTCTATGTGGATGCTGCTTCCGGAAGTCCATTCTGGTTCTGGGCAACAAAAAATTAGCTACCGGTTCTGCTGAAGTTGTGTGAACCGACTGAATCCCACCACTGATGTAGTTCCCATCTTCAAAAAGGGAAAAAATGGATCCAGGAAACTACAGACCTATCGGCCTGACCTTGATACCTGGGAAGATTCTGTAAAAAAAGAAAATCAAGCAACGAATCAGCGAACACCTAGAGGTAAACAAAGTCATAACCAAAAGCCAACAGATCATGCCAGACAAATCTTATTGCATTCTTTGACCAAGTGACAAAATTAGTGGACCAGAGGAATGCTGTGGATATAATTTACTTGGACTTCAGTAAGGCATTTGATAAAGTAGACCACAACCTACTACTTGATAAGATAGAAAAATGTGGGTTAGACAGCATCACCACCAGATGGATTCACAGCTGGCCGACCGGCAGTATTATTATTATTTTGTACTTGTTCTGCTTGATGTTGGGTGTTGCATGCCTGCAGCAGGACTGGAATGGTCTAGCCATGAATCTGAGCTGAATTCCAAGCCTACTTATCTGCACTTGCAAATGCATCTTTCTTAACCAAGCCTGGCCATTAACCGGTCATCCGGGGAGATGACATCACTCTGAGTAACCTCAGCGTGTAGAATTGAGTTTGTGAAGGCTAAATGAGCCTTGGGAGAGTGAAAGAGATTGCTTAAGCAATGTTTTTAGCATAGCTGTTACTTTTTATTGTGTTCTTTTGGAACAACTTAATTAAGGGACGGAAGGCCTTCAGAAGCCATAACTTGTAAAAACTGTAAAATCTGTTCCTAGCTGCTTCTTTTGAATAGATGTCCTGAGGCAGCTGTTCCCAAGGTGTAGAATTTTAGTACTGTGCATAAGCAGTCTTATAACCACAATAAAGCCCACAATTTCTATTGCTAAGCAAGGCAGCTGTTAAGTGAGTTTTGCCTCATTTTACGACCTTTTGCCATAGTTGTTAAGCAAATCACTGCAGTTGTTAAATCTGCCTCCCTTATTGACTTTGCTTGTGGGAAACTGGCTGGGAAGGTTACAAACAGTGATCACCTGTTCCCAGGAGAGTGGAACTCTCATAAATACATGCCAGTTGTCAAACACCCAAATTTTGATCATGTGACTATTGGGATGCTGCAAGAGTTATAACAACCTGCCTCCAGAAGCGGTGAATGCTCCAACACTGGAAGTTTTTAAGAAGAGACTGGACAGCCATTTGTCCGAAATGGTATAGGGTTTCCTGCCTGAGCAGAGGTTGGACTAGATGACCTCCAAGGTCCCTTCCAACTTTATTACTATTATTATTATTATTATTATTATTATTATTATTATTATTATTATTATTATTATTATTATTATTATTATTATTATTATTATTAGTAAAACATCGTTCTATTTAAAATCAGGCTACTCTTTGGTCAGATGATAGACTGTGTAAAAAAATAATCTCCTAAAATAATTCTTGTAGCTGGGAATATATTTTTTTTCTTCCCTGTTCAATGGTGGTTTCCAAGCGAGATTTAAATCAGTCTCTTTCACAGGAATCTGCAATACGCTGAGATTGCCAAGTGCTCCACAAAAGAGGCCTGAAGAATGTGGGACTCTGCTAGTGGCTTGACAGAGCCAGCCAGAAACATGAGTAAAGCTACCTGCAGGATCCACAGAAAGGAGCTACTTCTAAACATTTTTCCAGAGTGCAAATAGTCCAGGAAATTTTTCTTGCTGGAGAATAGCTTCCAACGGGACAAGAATGTGCTGTAGACTAGCCAAGGCTAATTTTCCCAGCGTTATGCAAACAGGCCGTTTAAATGGAGGGGTGCTCAATAATGTTGCTGTTCCCTTGCAACAGTTTGGGATGTCAGTCACCCTAACGTAAGGCCGGTGCGCTCGGCATACCAAGAAGTCGAGGACCTGTAAAAGCTGAACTTGCCTCGCTGACAAGCATCTCCAGTCGGGTGCCATGGGAGAATTGCTCCCACGCTGTTCTGCAACAGAACAAGAACATTATTATTAATAGAGTGCCAAAGGAGTCCTCAGCTCTTTGGAAAGGTAGCGCGGCCAAAAAAAAACAAACACAAAAAACAATTCCCAGCTGACTGAGTTTACAGCTGAAATTTTGACAGGGGTGTAAGAATTAAGAGAGGATGCACTGCAGAGAGAATAAAGGGATAGGCAGAAAGAAATGTAAGCCAATGCAGTTCCAGGGCATTATTCATTTTTTTTAAAAAAAGTTGTTTTTGATTTCACCTTCTGCTGTACCTGATGCCGTTCCTTTTAAAGATCAGATTAAAAACACCCTTTCCCTTTTCCCAAGGGATTGTCCTTTTCAAATGCAACAGGACCTGTGCCTCCCCATCCTCTTTTAATCTCTGTATGCCCTCCAGGTGTGTTATTAGGATGTGGCGATGTATAGATCATTTTGGCAGAAATGTTTCAGTCAAAATTCAGTAAGATCCCTCAGTGCTTTGCTGTTGTTGCTTCTTTGCAGATTTTCCAGTTTCCTCCTATAATACAAGGGTTAGATAATTTCTTAATATTTAATGCAACAAAGGACCAAAAATTAAGCTCTGATTGAACCAGCTTCTCCTTGAGGGAATCAGGATGGTATAGTTACATGTTCTACAAAGTACACAGTATTTAGCACTGGACCAGCTCCTGGTCAGGGTACAGGAGCTGGTCCAGTCCTCAGCTTACAGCCATTCATTTAGTGACTATTTGAAGTTACAATAGCACGGAAAAGTGACTTACAAGCGATCCTTGGACTTACAACCGTCGCAGCAGCCCCACAGTCATGTGATCAAAGTTTGGGTCTTGGAAACCAGCATGTTTCTATGATGGTTGCAGTATCCTGGAGTTGGGATTGCCATTTGCAAATGTCCCAGCTGGCTTTCAACAGGCAAAGTCAATAGGGAAGCTGGATTCATTTAACGCCTGCATCATCCAGTTAATGACTGCACTTATTTGCAAAAACAATGATGGTAAAAAGGTGGCAAAATCACATATGACTCACTGAACAACTGCTTTACTTAGCAGTGGAAATTCTGGTCCCCATTGTGGTCATAAGCTGAGGACTACGTGTAGAGATTAAGAGTACTTTGGTCTTTTTTTTCTCTCGCCATCAGCTCCTTTGCTCCTTAAAAATATTCCTCCCCAAATGGAAGGATCTGCTGAATGGGCTGAGGCAGAAGGAGCAACAGAGAACAGCTAAAATTTAGCAGAATTACCGTATTTTTCGCACCATAAGACGCACCTGACCATAAGACGCACATCGTTTTTAGAGGACAAAACAAAAGAAAAAAAAATTTCTAACCGGCGGTGGCGCGGTCAGGTAGGCGGCG
>NW_015389795.1:9578-19847 GCF_001527695.2 Protobothrops mucrosquamatus | reverse complement strand
TGATCACCTGTTCCCAGGAGAGTGGAACTCTCATAAATACATGCCAGTTGTCAAACACCCAAATTTTGATCATGTGACTATTGGGATGCTGCAAGAGTTATAACAACCTGCCTCCAGAAGCGGTGAATGCTCCAACACTGGAAGTTTTTAAGAAGAGACTGGACAGCCATTTGTCCGAAATGGTATAGGGTTTCCTGCCGGAGCAGAGGTTGGACTAGATGACCTCCAAGGTCCCTTCCAACTTTATTATTATTATTATTATTATTATTATTATTATTATTATTATTATTATTATTATTATTATTATTATTATTATTATTATTATTATTATTATTATTATTATTATTATTATTATAACATCGTTCTATTTAAAATCAGGCTACTCTTTGGTCAGATGATAGACTGTGTAAAAAAATAATCTCCTAAAATAATTCTTGTAGCTGGGAATATATTTTTTTTCTTCCCTGTTCAATGGTGGTTTCCAAGCGGGATTTAAATCAGTCTCTTTCACAGGAATCTGCAATACGCTGAGATTGCCAAGTGCTCCACAAAAGAGGCCTGAAGAATGTGGGACTCTGCTAGTGGCTTGACAGAGCCAGCCAGAAACATGAGTAAAGCTACCTGCAGGATCCACAGAAAGGAGCTACTTCTAAACATTTTTCCAGAGTGCAAATAGTCCAGGAAATTTTTCTTGCTGGAGAATAGCTTCCAACGGGACAAGAATGTGCTGTAGACTAGCCAAGGCTAATTTTCCCAGCGTTATGCAAACATGCTGTTTAAATGGAGGGGTGCTCAATAATGTTGCTGTTCCCTTGCAACAGTTTGGGATGTCAGTCACCCTAACGTAAGGCCGGTGCGCTCGGCATACCAAGAAGTCGAGGACCTGTAAAAGCTGAACTTGCCTCGCTGACAAGCATCTCCAGTCGGGTGCCATGGGAGAATTGCTCCCACGCTGTTCTGCAACAGAACAAGAACATTATTATTAATAGAGTGCCAAAGGAGTCCTCAGCTCTTTGGAAAGGTAGCTCAGCCAAAAAAAACAACAACACAAAAAACAATTCCCAGCTGAGTGAGTTTACAGCTGAAATTTTGACAGGGGTGTAAGAATTAAGAGAGGATGCACTGCAGAGAGAATAAAGGGATAGGCAGAAACAAATGTAAGCCAATGCAGTTCCAGGGCATTATTCATTTTTTTTATTAAAAAAAGTTGTTTTTGGTTTCACCTTCTGCTGTACCTGATGCCGTTCCTTTTAAAGATCAGATTAAACACACCCTTTCCCTTTTCCCAAGGGATTGTCCTTTTCAAATGCAACAGGACCTGTGCCTCCCCATCCTCTTTTAATCTCTGTATGCCCTCCAGGTGTGTTATTAGGATGTGGCGATGTATAGATCATTTTGGCAGAAATGTTTCAGTCAAAATTCAGTAAGATCCCTCAGTGCTTTGCTGTTGTTGCTTCTTTGCAGATTTTCCAGTTTCCTCCTATAATACAAGGGTTAGAGAATTTCTTAATATTTAATGCAACAAAGGACCAAAAATTAAGCTCTGATTGAACCAGCTTCTCCTTGAGGGAATCAGGATGGTATAGTTACATGTTCTACAAAGTACACAGTATTTAGCACTAGACCAGCTCCTGGTCAGGGTACAGGAGCTGGTCCAGTCCTCAGCTTACAGCCATTCATTTAGTGACTATTCGAAGTTACAATAGCATGGAAAAATGACTTACAAGCGATCCTTGGACTTACAACCGTCGCAGCAGCCCCACAGTCATGTGATCAAAGTTTGGGTCTTGGAAACCAGCATGTTTCTATGATGGTTGCAGTATCCTGGAGTTGGGATTGCCATTTGCTAATGTCCCAGCTGGCTTTCAACAGGCAAAGTCAATAGGGAAGCTGGATTCATTTAATGCCTGCATCATCCACTTAACGACTGCACTTATTTGCAAAAACAATGATGGTAAAAAGGTGGCAAAATCAGATATGACTCACTGAACAACTGCTTTACTTAGCAGTGGAAATTCTGGTCCCCATTGTGGTCATAAGCTGAGGACTACCTGTAGAGATTAAGAGTACTTTGGTCTTTTTTTTTTCTCTCCAGCAGCTCCTTTGCTCCTTAAAAATATTCCTCCCCAAATGGAAGGATCTGCTGAATGGGCTGAGGCAGAAGGAGCAACAGAGAACAGCTAAAATTTAGCAGAATTAAATTCTGCAAGCTGAGTTCTGCTGCCCCAAATTCTGCAAGTATTTCTCCTTTCCCTCTGGTTCTTTCTGTTATACCCCCAGAATCAGGCTCCTTCTGTTTGCAGAGAAGCTGTTTGGGAGGGCTAGAAATAGAGATGAGATAATCAATCCCTTCTAATTGCATGCACATTGATTTGAATCAATTTCCTGCTTTTTCCCAATAATGTTCTTCTTCATTAAAAACATTCTTCTATTGGAAAGATGTGAATTTAGCTGTATGTGACACCTGCATCTTTCTCCTCTGTTCTTGAAATTAAAAACAAAACCAGGGCACTGAGATCATTATGCAACTTCAGTTGGATTTCGTGTTATCAAACGATCAATTTTTATTATGGTCACAGACCAGCATTACTACTTAGAATAACAGAGTTAGAAGGGATCTTGGAGGTCTTCTAGTCCAACCCCCTGCTTGAGCAGAAGACCCTACACCATTCCTTAGAAATGGCTGTCCAGTCTCTTCTTACAAACCTCCAATGATGGAGCAGCCACAACTTCTGGAGGCAAGTTGTTCCACTGATTAGTTGTTCTTCTTCCTGTTATCTTTGCTGTTCTTCAAGCACTACAGAATACTGGGGATCTGTCATTGATCATGGTCCATGGGCAATATAACTTAGAGCCATTTGAGAGGAATAACTGGAGCTATTCATTCCATTGAACCGATCTTACAAGAGTGTTGTGAGAACAAAAGAAGGATTGAGTGTACCATTCTGATTTTCATCTCTTCTGATGCAACTAAGGTTGGCCTCAAATTTAGTGAGGCCTCTGAAATACTTGAACTATTTTTGCTGTGCATCACAGGAATAGCTCCTCTCAATGTATTGCTCCTCTAACTGGCCTGATTTCACATGAAATACTGCTCATGCCTCTTAAAACGTTTCTGTTATCTCCCCATGTTTTACTATTATCTACTCCAAAAATGGCATACTATTGGCTTTTTACAGCTTGATATGCTTCCTTCTGATTACTTGCAAATCAGGAATGGCAAAGTTCTTCTCATGACGAGTTTCAGTCCTTTTGAAATGGCAATGGCGAAGGATGTATTCATTCTTTGGAGGGGAGTGGTAACTGTGAGTCCTTCATCATCTATCATTGATTTTAGCTGGCCCTTCAGTGATCAAGTTGGGTGATCATATATATTTCATAAGTAAACAAAATGAGAATCAAGGGCTTTCCGTTTCGTCCATGGTCAGCCTTCTGTATACAGGTAGTCCTCAACATACGACCACAATTGAGCCCAAAATTTCCATTGCTAAGTGAGACAGTTGTTAAGTGAGTTTTCCCCTGTTTTACAACCTTTCTTGCCACAGTTGTTAAGTGAATCATTGCAGTTGTTAGTAACATAATTGTTAGGTGAATCTGGCTTCCCCATTGACTTTGCTTGTCAGAAGGTCGCAAAAGGTGATCACATGACCCCGGGACACTGCAACAGTTATAAATACATGCCAGTTGCCAAGCGTCCAAATTTTCATCATGTGACCATGATTCTTGCGTCAATCATGCAACAATCATCAGAAATGGTCATAAGCCACTTTTTTCAGTGCCATTGTAATTTGGAATGGTCACTAAACAAACTGTTGCAAGTTGAGGACTATCTGTATGAAAACCATACATTTAAAAGCTGAAGAACAATGCAATTCATGAACTCTAATGATGTATTGGTAGTTTACCGATCCCTGCGGTCTTCAGAGAGTCACGACTTGGGGAAGTGACAGTATGACATATTGAAAAAATGAAAGGTTCTAACAATAGCACAAAAGCCTCAATTACCTGGCAGTAGACAAATAATTTATCCATTCTGTTTCACTCTCTTGTTATTAATTAGCTCTCCTCTAACCAGTGCATACAATCAATTAAGCCTCTGTGCAGATGTTCACCTTTGTCTTCACATTCCATTAGCTGACAGTAAGTTTTCTTATTCTAATTAAGCAGAGGAGCTGGGCTCTTTGCAGTTAAATGTGCTAAACCGACCTTGTTGAGTTTGCTTTGCCATTGTGTGGTTCATTTATTTATTTAAAAGATTTATGTGCCTACCCATATTATAAAGTATAACTCTGGATGACTGACATACAATAAAACAATTCAATAAAAAATAAAATAATTGCCAACAGCCAAGGTGTCATGATACTCCCATCCGAATACACACACTTCCTTACCCTATATACATATACATACACATGTACATTTCTACATGTCTATATGTTTAGTATATACCTATAATATTCATACACTCCCACATGAATACATTGCTGAGCTCAACTCTCATCTTGTTCTGGTGATGGCATATAAACTTTCTTTGCAAAACATGAGAAGCCATATTCCATTCCTTGGTTCACAGCAGGGTTTTTGTAGAGCTCTCCTTCCAGTTCTAAAAAAAATAATAGACCATCATGGCTGGGTTTATACAATATTGTGTAAATAATAGAAATAAAAACTTAGCAGATGTATTTGCAAAACTAACTAAGCTTGGTTATGGTTTTAATGATTCCAGACCATTTGGGTATTTCAGTGAGTTGTGGGGGAAAAAAAGGATTGATTCAGTAAGTAGATTAAGCATGACTGAATGTAACTATTTTCCATGGAAGATGGGAATTGGGAGTTAATGATATGACATATAAAGCATTTTCCTTCCAGTATCATGAAACTATCTGCTATCAGCTTGAAATTGTTGGCATTGCCTTAAGATACTTTAAGTGTTGTGGTTCTGATAGATGAGACCAATTAAAGCAGAACTCTAAGGCTTGAGTTTTCCTGTAAGAACATGTTTATTGGTTACAAAATATCGGCACGGTCAAAAGTGAAACCAAGACTAAAGTTCCCTCCAAAAGCAACTATTACAAAGTTAAAATCCCCCCCCCCCCGAAATCTATGCAATCAACTGCGTTTCCCAATGGTACAATTTGGCGGGCTTTCTGACATTAGTCTCAACACCCCTCCCCCGGCTGAGGGAACAGAAATGACCTTGGTTCGCACAGGACAGAGAATTGTTTAGGCAAGCATAGAATTTCCCATTTCTCCTCTCCCCAAATCCTGTGGCAATCAAAAACAAGATGGCTTCAGTCAGGTTCGTTACAGGTTTGACATTAAGTTCATTGTGATTTGCTGATACTTCTAAGTCGTCTGTGATAACATTATGGGTCAAATATGTTTCTGTGTAAGAAATGGTGTAACCCTGAAAACATTCTGAGGGAGCTCCATATGTTGGTTCAGCAACTTGTCCCTGATAGGAGAACAAATTAAAGTTGACCTGTAGACGGAGCTAGCAAAAGGAAGGGTGAGAAAAATGGAGGAGCTATCTATGGTACTGAACTTCTAGCTTCCGGCCACTGATTTTCCACACAACTTTAGATTCAAAAGAATCAGTAGACACAAAGTCCCTTTGTATGTACACCTTCACATCTCCATTGACTTTCTATTGTCATTTGGACATACTACAAATACTGTATCTCATTAACTGATATGAGACGTATTATAAATGTCTGAGGAAGAAATTACATTAGAAATTGTCTCTCATGTGCTTGCTTTGCTGAACAACTAATTCCTACAACACTATCAAAATACTTAGTAAAGCTGTATTACTATGATATTCCTCATCTTTCCTATTACCTATCATTATTTTCTTATGACTATAACTTTGCTGCCTATATCTTACAATTTATATTGGTTTTTTTTTAGTATCCTAGTATGATTTATGTTGTTTGCTTAGCTAGTACTCTATGACTATCACTAAGTGTTGCATCTTATGATTTATGATGAAGTGTTGTATTTCACGATTTATGATGAATGTATTTTCATGTTGTATATGATCATGATTATCACTATTACTTGTATGCACACTGAGAGCTTATGCACTGGAAACAAATTCCTTGTGTGTCCAACCACACTTGGCCAATAAAGAATTCTAATAAAAAAATCTATTTTTAGGACCAGCTGAATGTGTCATCTTAAATAGTCCAATCCTATCACAAAGAGAGCCTTATTTTGTGGCTGTTCTTAAATGCTGTTCAACTTCATCTTTGCTAGAACATTTTCCCATGCTAGCTTATTGTTAAAGGATAAACAAAAGCTTATTTTAGCTGTATATTTCTAAATGTGTTTGTTTTTGCTTTAGACAATTGTTGCTCTTGTGGATAAATCTAATAAAAGCATGCAGAGTATGCATAAATCTAATAAATCTAATAAATGCATGCAGAGTATTTTTTTCAAGAGTAAAACATACTATTCTACGGAAAAGTATAAGTTCCTTTTCAGACTGTCTGGATTTGTGTATATTTTCCCCATTGAATGTTATTAGAGCTTTGTTTGTCTCCTGGCGATATATCAGAGGAGTTTGCAGAAACAAATCACCTTAGCTGTTGGAACTTATTTCATTTATTTCATTATCCAAATGGGAGAAAAATGTCCATTAAACACTAGTGTATAATGGAGGAAAGACTCTACATAAAATATTTTAAGGGGCTTGGGACAAGTTCATTAAGGGCTTTAACTTACTTACAATATTAGCTGTGTTGACGTTGGTCGCAATGCCCTGGGACCACATGATCATCATTTGCAAACTTTACAGCCAGCTTCTGACCAGCAAAGCCAATTTGGAAACCTGGATTCACTTAACAATGGCATGATTCTGTTAACCACTGCAGTGATTTAATAACCATGGCAAAAAAGGTCATAAAATCAACCACAACTCACTTAGCAGCAGAAATTCTGGTCCCGGTTGCATTTGTAAGCTGAGGACTGCCCATATGCAGGGAGGGGAAGGTTCTGCTTATATGAATCTCAGGGCTAACTTAAGAAACAAAATGGTGCTTATTACAATACTAGGCTGCCTATATTAGCATTGGGGTATTGGATCAAGTACTGGTAGTCCTTGACTTATGACCACATTGAGCCCAAAATTTGTGTTGCTAAATGAGACATTCATTAAGTGAGTTTTGCCCCATTTTATGACTTTTCTTGCCACATATGTTAAGTGAATCACTGCAGTTGTTAAATTAGAAACACAGCTGTTAAGTGAATCTGGCTTCCTCATTGATTTTGCTTGTGATAAAGTCACAAAAGGTGATTACATGACTGCAGGACAGTGCAACCGTCCTAAATATGAACCAGTTGTTAAGCGATAGAATGTAAATCACATGACCATGGGAATGCTGCAATGGTCATAAGTGTGAAAAATGATCATAAGTCACTTTTTTTCAGTTCTGTTGTACCTTTGAACAGTCACTAACTGAACTGTTGTAAGTCGAGAACTACCTGTAGCTCATTGTTCTTATTCGTAGAACATGTATGTGTTAGTGTGTGTTTCTGTTTATCTGCCTGGTTCCAAGCCATTTAAAATACTGTGACTATTTAAATCAGGGGTAGTCAACCTTGGCTCTTTTATGACTCGTGGACTTCAACTCCCAGAATTCCTGAGCCAGCTAAGCTGGCTCAGGAATTCTGGGAATTGAAGTCCACGAGTCATAAAAGAGCCAAGGTTGACTACCCCTGATTTAAATGGTAGACTGTAAACTTTTCAGTGTGTACCTTGACTTTTATGTGTGTCATAAAATGTCGGTTTTCCCCACATCCTTTTGGTTGCACATCAGAAAGAATTTCGGCAGCCTTAATATGTCTTGCATGGGTAAAAATCTTCAAAGCTGGTTAGTTTTCTACCAATGAAGACTGCATTAAATAAAACCTTTCTGTCTCTACTTCTTTCCCTTTATCTTTTTTGTTTCTCCATTTCTCTTGTTGTAGAACAATGCAAATTATGATAGTCTTACTAGCATGACTTGCAAAATGTAAACCAGAAAAGCTAATATTTTGAAAAATGACAGAATCCAGGAAAGCAGTGCATTTTTCCAATAAAAAAGAAGAAATCAAACATATTTTAAATCCTCCTAAAAGCTTAGTAACCAAAATACAGCCACTGAACTGACTAAGCTCTTGTCAAGAGTGAAAATTTGGCAGCTGCATGCCTCTCTGTTTTCATCTTGCCATTAGAATAAGGGGGGGGAGGTGTTGTTTTTGAATGGGTTGGAGAAACGAAACCTTTCCAGTTCTACGGAAGCTTGCTGAAAGTTGACAGTATGGAAACCTTTCAAGGACGTTCTAGCAGGTGTGAAGAAGATAGCAGTCAGGTCTTGTAATAAAGAAAACATGTTTGCATGAGCTACATGGACATTTGGTAGGGTATGGCTTGGAAAGTTATTGTTATATGCTATGGTTTTATCTCGCCTTTACCCGGCCATGTATTCAATAAACAGCAAGATTTTCAGAAATGAAAATGATCCTGGACTTTTATTTGGATACTTGAGCTGGAAGCTGACAGTTCAAGAATTGTGCTGCCTCATATGAATTTATCCTACTGTTCAGATAATTATTTCAGGGCCCACCTTATGGGCGTTATTTGTTCAGAAAAAAAGCAATTTTTTTTTTGCAGCAGCAGCTTGCAACAGAAATTCTCTTCCCATGAAGATCTTTTTCCTTGTTCATTTGAAATATGTTTTGGTATTTCCCCCTAAATCCAAACCCTTTTTTTATAATGTATAAAATTTGCAATTTATAATTTTTCTACCAACACTGGCAAGTTTATTTCAGTGTTGTGCTTTGGTGTTGCATACCCTCTGGGTTATTTCTCTATTTCTACTATTTCCATTTGCATCTCTTTACTTACATCACTACCTGTTATGGGAATAATGATTTCAAAAGGCTAGATACAAATACTTAATGAAAAGAATTTAAGATAGGCTTAGGCTAAATGGTGCTTTTCCTTTTTTGTTGTTTTGTCAGATTCATAGATAATAAAAGTAATTTTACAGAGGCTGTAGCCTTTAGATCATTTTAGACCTTCAGATCATGGTATAGTGAACAACAACAGCACAGAGATAAAAGCAAAACATTGACAGCAGCATCCTAAATATTTGCCAGTATTAGCACATGCACACTTGAATAAATCAACAAATAACACACAGTCCGTATTCAAAGGCTCAAGGCAGGGAGTGCCAGCTAAATGTAGGCAGCTGTTGTTTAATCTTACAAAACCAATTTGGCAAGAGTGCCTCCCAGCTCCCAGTGATTTGCACTGCCATTCAGAACTACATTCATTTCCATAAATTGCAATTAATCAAAAGCTACACATATAAAATCCGAAGGACAATCTCCCATTGTGTGGGAAAACTCATTAAGTGCAGACCACTCGGAGGCTGGCAAGGATGATTTCCTGAGCTGCCATTGCAAAAGAAAGCCATGATCAGTGTACATCTTGTTTCACAAGACAACATCAATAAAAAGAGGATGAAGGCTAAAACTGTTGACAGAGTACTCGTTCTGTCTAGACAAAGTCTTAAGTCCAGTCTTTGGCAACTTTAGGAAGAAGAATCATAGGTAGCAGGTGAGAGAAAAGTTCCCTCTTTGCACACAAAACAGAAAAGTGACTTCCAGACAAAGTTGGCAATAGAAGAGAATATTTGTAGCTCAGGATTGAACTGTGGGATCCTTGGTGCTCTCTTAGCTTGGTTTTTTTCTTGCAGACATTTCATTACCCAACTAGGTAACATTATCAGTGCATCACTATGAACATCCTAGATCATGGGTCTCCAAACTTGGCAACCTTAAGACTTGTGGACTTCAACACCCAGAATTCCCCATCCAGCCATTCTGGGCTGGGGAATTCTGGGAATTGAAGTCCACAAGTCTTAAAGTGCAAGTGTGGAGACCTTTGTCGTAGATCCCCAAAATCTAGAAAATTCCTGGTGGCCTGGCACTCAGACAAATCATCCATCAACAGGCACATAGAGAGAGACAGCATCTACCTAGCTCTCAAAAAGAGACAATCAAAAAGCCCCAAAGGAAACGGACTTCCGGTGGCAGGCGATTTCGTCGGTCGCAGCTGTTTGCTGCCTCCCGCCTGTTTTGCGTAAAAGCCGGTTTGACAGCCAGCATCAGCTGTCAAACGGCTTGATACCTTTCCCCTGGGCATAAGGGGATAGGTGAGCTGCCCGGGGTAGGAGTTGAGTTCCCGAGTCGTCCTATATGGATGATGTAGGCGAGAAC